>NC_090244.1:6053478-6153478 GCF_024489055.1 Chanodichthys erythropterus | reverse complement strand
TTGAAGGCTGCATATGTCATCAAGGATGTCCTATTTAAGAAAAGTAATCATAATAAAATTGAATGTTATTCCTTGTGAGGTGCAAAATACTGTAATTTCTTTCTTACTTTGCAAACTAATGGTTATTTTCTTAAATGAGACTGACTCGATGACGTACGCAGCCTTCAAATGCGACCTCTGGAGGACGAAGCCTTCGAATTGAGACGAAGCAACTGTTTGTGCTGTATTTGTTTGATTCACTAACAAGAACCTGTTCTTGTTCGTGAATAATTTGGTCTTCCCTGTTTGTGCTGTGTGTGTTTGAGTCATTGACACTAACAAATATTGGTTCAAAAGAGTCATTTGTTTTGCACTAATTGGGTCTGCACTCTTTTTGCTGTGTTTTGATTCATTCATTAACAAAAATTTGTTTGAGAGACATTTGTTCAGCAATAATTAGTTCATCACTGTTTGTGTTGTACAGTATGAGTTTGGTTCACTAACAACACTCGGTTCGAAAGAGTCATTTGTTTGTGAATAATTTGTTCTGCACTGTTTGTGCTGTGTGTGTTTGATTCACTAACAAGAACCGGTTCAAAAGAGCCATTTGTTCCTGAACAATTTCATCTGTGCAGTTTGTGGTTTGTGTGTTTGATTCACTAACAAAAATTGGTTCTGCACTGTTTGTGCTCACTAACTAAGAACCAGTTCAAAAGAGCCATTTGTTCATGAACCATTTGGTGTGCACTGTTTGTGCTGTGTTTGATTCACTGACACTAACAAATATTGGTTCAAAAGAGTCATTTGTTTGGGAATCATTTGTTCTGCACTCTTTGTGCTGTATTTGTTTGATTCACTAACAAGAACCTGTTCAAAAGAGTCATTTCTTTGAGAAAAATTTGGTCTGCACTGTTTGTGCTGTGTGTGTTTGATTCACTAACAAAAACTGGTTCAAAAGAGTCATTTGTCTGGCAATCATTTTGTCTGCACTGTTGTTTTTGCTTGTTTCATCGTTAACAAAAATATGTTATTTGAAATATGACATTTGTTCTGCAATAATTTGTTCTGCACTGTTTGCTCTGTATGTGTTTGGCTTGCTAACAACACTCAGTTTGAAAGAGTCATTTGTTTTGAATAATTTGTTCTGCACTGTTTGTGCTGTATTTGTTTGTTTCACTAACAAGAACCAGTTCAAAAGAGTCATTTGTTTGGGAATCATTTTGTTTGCACTGTTTGTGGTGTTGTTTGTGTGTTTGATTCATCATTAACAAAAATTTGTTCAAGAGAGACATTTGTTCTGCACTGTTTGTGCTCACTAACTAAGAACCAGTTCAAAAGAGCCATTTGTTCATGACCCATTTGGTGTGCACTGTTTGTGCTGTGAGTGTTTGATTCACTGACACTAACAAATATTGGTTCAAAAGAGTCATTTATTTGGGAATCATTTAGTCACCACTGTTTGTGTTGTTTTTGTTTGATTCACTAACAAGAACCTGTTCAAAAGAGTCATTTCTTCGTGAAAATTTGGTCTGTATTTGTTTGATTCACTTACAAAAACTGGTTCAAAAGAGTCATTTGTCTGGGAATCATTTTGTCTGCACTGTCTGTGTTGTTTGTGCTTGATTCATCATTAACAAAAATATGTTCAATAGAGACATTTGTTCTGCAATATTTTGTTCTGCACTCTTTGTTCTGTGTGTGTTTGATTCACTAACACTAACAAATTTTGGTTCAAAAGAGTCATTTGTTTGGGAATCATTTGGTTGCCACTCTTTGTGCTGTATTTGTTTGATTCACTAACAAAAACTGGTTCAAAAGAGTCATTTGTCTGGGAATCATTTTGTCTGCGCAGTTTGTGTTGTTTGTGCTTGATTCATCATTAACAATTATGTTCAAGAGAGACATTTGTTCTGCAATAATTTGTTCTGCACTGTTTGCTCTGTATGTGTTTGGCTTGCTAACAACACTCAGTTTGAAAGAGTCATTTGTTTTGAATAATTTGTTCTGCACTGTTTATGCTGTGTGTTTGATTCACTAACAAAAATTGGTTCTTAACAAAAGAGTCATTTGTTTGGGTTAGACATTTTCGGATGAAGAAAAGCGAGGTGGTATACATGGCTGAAGAGTTTTTAATGTAATGAATGGAGCTAGATGCAAATGCAAACAATACATAGGTTTCAAAATGCATTATGATTTGATAATATGCACTAATATTGGCGAATAGCAGGGGGTTTCAACAGGGGGTCCGCCGCGGTACCGCAGGGGGTCCATCAATGATTCAACAGAAATACAATATTAAATTAACTTCAACCAAATGTGCAAGTCTATACATCAGTACTGATTATTTTAATGTCTTTGCTGTGTTAGCATCACAGCCAATATACTGAAATACATCAATATGCGACTATACATATGATGTATTTTCAGTACAGGCCAGGCTTGAAATCAGTTTTACACAATATGTACTTACCAAATACTCAGAATATGAATTGTGTTGCCATCTGTTTAACCAGGAAGTTTGAGATTTGAATAAGATCCTGGTTTTGTAAAATAAGGTTTACTCATGACCTTCAGAGCATATTCATGTGGCAGCTGGCGTTTTGTCATGAAAACTTGATTGTTTTAAACTTTGAAGGATTTTGACGGAGTCTGACGTGCGTCTTGACGGCAGAACTGAAAAAGAAACATCTAGCGAGAAGACGCCTTTAGTCTTCTGTCATTCTCTCACTGTCACCCACATTCTCTCCGTCTCTGGTATAAAATCGCTGTCTCCTCAGTGAGAAATGTCTGCGTGTTGCCGTCTGGTGTAAGTGCAGATGGAAAGCGTTTGCTTGAGTCGTGTCCGAGGAGCCCTGGAGATTTGGGTTATATGTGTGTTGGATGGATGGGGGAAAGAAATGGCTTTCATGTCTTTTGTCTTCAAATTAAATTCACCTGACTTTTCCCTCCGCTCGGACACTCTGATTAATTCCAGCAAGTTGTCTCTTTACATTAGGGCGTGAGCGGACCGGACCGAGACTAAGCAAACCAATCTCATCTTGTTGCCATGGGAACGCTTTCCTCGCACCGTTGGTATCTTGAGCTTGGCCCGCCACCAGATCGAAAGCGCACCAACTTCCTGTTCCTTCTGTGAGGGCTGTGAAAGTGCCTCAGATGGAGCGTCTCGCTCTGACTCTGGTCTGCTGGTTGTATTATATACAGCAGGGTTGTTATAGTTAAAGGGATAGTTCACCCAAAAATGAAAATTTGATGTTTATCTGCTTACCCCCAGTGCATCCAAGATGTAGGTGACTTTTTTTTCTTCAGTCGAACGCAAATTATGATTTTTAACTGCAACCGCTGCCGTCTGTCAGTCAAATAATAGCAGTAGATGGGAACTTCAACTATAACAGTAAATAAAACTTGCCTAGACAAATCAAAATTAAAACCTGCGGCTCGTGACGACACATTAATGTCCTAAGACACGAAACGATCGGTTTGTGCGAGAAACCGAACATTATTTATATCATTTTTACCTCTAATACACCACTATGTCCAACTTCGTTCAGCTTCCTGTTAGTGAGGTCAAAAAAACGCATTCTGTTGACGGAAGTGATGTCTCGCCCATATACTTCAATGAGCGCGAGACATCACTTCCGTTGTCAGAGCGCGATCAGACCTCACTAGCCGGAAGCTGAACGAAGTTGGACACGGTGTATTAGAGGTAAAAAATTATATAAATACTGTTCGGTTTCTCGCACAAACCGATCGTTTCGTGTCTTAGGACATCAATGTGTCGTCACGAGCCGCAGGGTTTAATTTGGATTTGTCTATGGAAGTTTTTTCAACTCTTATTGTTCAAGTTCCCAATCACTGCTATTATTTGACTGACAGACGGCAGCGGTTGCAGTTAAAAATCATAATTTGCGTTCGACTGAAGAAAAAAAGTCATCTATATCTTGGATGCACTGGGGGTAAGCAGATAAACATCAAATTTTCATTTTTGGGTGAACTATCCCTTTAAATTGCCCCATTATGCTTTTTCGTATATTAGTTATCTTGCGGTGTGTTATATAGCAGTTTGTCAATGTAAAAGGTCTGCAAAATTTGAGTTATAAATGGAGTTATTGTCTCCCAAAAGAAAAAAATCAATTCTGAACTACCTGAAATGAGTCATGAGTATCCAGTCTCGTCTCCTGCGTGAACCTATGTAGGTTTTGTATAATTCCAGTCTATGGTCTTCATTGGCTGCCCGCGAACAACGTCTGCTTTGACCCTCAAACTCTGTAGTTATAGCTGAGACTGGAAGAGTTTGGTTTGTGTCGTCGACATGTTGAGAAGACGCTGTTTTCTATGCTGCACTTCCAAAGTATGAGGACTTGAGCTTGAATTGATACAGCAAAACCAATGCCATTGTTGCTGTGCATATCACTGTGAATACTAGAGTTGAGGAAGCCTCTGACATGTTAATGAGTGTTTTGTTTCTGGCATGGGCTGGAAACCAATTGGTTTGTCTACATTGGATACACTGTTTGGTTGTTTGGAAATCTGTACTGGTTGCAGTTTGTGTTTGATTCACTAAAAAAAAAATATATATATATATATATAACAGTCATTTATTCAAGATTCGGACCACACGGATTGTGTTGTTAAGGATCTGATTCATTAAAAAGTAGGGATGCACCAATATGACAATGTTGGCTGATACCAATAACTGATAATTCTTTATATTTGAAAACCGATAATTGATATATTGGCCGATAAATCTAAATCAAATTTTTGATATAATTTTTGAGAGCCTGATTACAAAAACAAACGTTTCACTATTAAAAGCCATGTGCCAAGAACACAATTCTAATGTTCTAATTACAATATTATGTAGCCTATATGACAGCAGTGTCATTTTTTTCACGGATGAAAACGAGACGATGACTAAATAAGCAAGCAAGAACAATAGCGAAAAATGGCAGATGGAGCAATAATAACTGACATGATCCATGATAACATGATATTTTTAGTGATATTTGTAAATTGTCTTTCTAAATGTTTCATTAGCATGTTGCTAATGTACTGTTAAATGTGGTTAAAGTTACCATCATTTCTTACTGTATTCACTGAGACAAGAGCCGTCGCTATTTTCATTTTTAAACACTTGCAGTCTGTATAATTCATAAACACAACTTCATTCTTTATAAATCTCTCCAACAGTGTAGCATTAGCCGTTAGCCACAGAGCACAGCCTCAAATTCATTCAGAATCAAATGTAAACATCCAAATAAACACCGTACTTACGCGATTAGACATGCTGCATGACGAACGCTTTGTAAAGATCCATTTTGAGGGTTATATTAGCTGTGTGAACTTTGTTTATGCAGAGGTGATATCGATGACCTGTGTGTAGCTTATAGCTCTAATATATGTTACTTTTTTATTTTTGTCTTTTTAAACACCAGAAATCTTGAGATAGCAGACGAAACAATAGGAAGACAAGACAAGAGAACAGGACCAGAAGACAACACAAGCTGGAGTCAAATTCCCCACGCCACATCTCCACCTGAGCTCTATATTAATGCGCCAACCCTTTCAACAACACAACAAACAACCTGCAGGTACTTTTTCCAAGTAGTAGTAGGATTGCTCATTGCGATTTATTTTTTATTTAGCATTTATTATAAATGATTTTGCACATCATTCATTTTTAAAGGGGCAACCCTGTCACTCACATGAGATTGACCAATAGCAAATTACAACCATCCAATCAATTCCCCATGGACAAAATCTCATTCAAGAAGCCATTTCACTCAGACATCCGTCACAATAGGGAGGAAAAGACGATTTCAACTTCGGTTTCATGCAGATTTAAAGCTTTGCATGGTAAAATCAATGTAACAAACAGCCTCAGGTGGCTTTATTCGGAAGCGCCCGTCACCATCTGGCTCATGCCCTGTGATGCCGCCTCCTCCGGTGTTGTATCGGAGATGCCCATCTTAATCAGCGCACCTGTCCAAGCAGATGTCCACAGGGATTTTATTTATTGATCGCGTGTGCCGCTCGACCGCCTCGGCGAGGGTCTCAGGATGAACTCCTGGGGTTTCAGAGGAAATGAGAAATCGTTCCAGGCATTCTTGCTCATATCATTTGTTTTTTTTAAATATCTGATAAGCTTGCATGTGCTGGGTTTGTGTTTTATTTGTATGAATCAGGGCTGACTCAGGTTAGGCTCCGCAGCTGTTTTCCCAGGTACAGTACACCAACCTTGAGCGAGAGGAACAAGCATAACTTTGACAAAATGCCTTGCGAGAGTGAAATCTGTCTGTTTGCTCCTGTACACTCTGTATTCAGGGTCTCAAGGTGATGCACCTGTCGGCCGTCTGGAATGATTCTCATAGTTAGGGTTTCTGTCAGGAAAGAGTGTCTTCAGGCGATGGCTTGTTAGTCTGGTGGTGGGATTCTTATTTTGAGTGCAGTAAACTCTGGGTTCAGTAGTGGTTAAAGTCAGCATGAAACAGCATTTACAACCCATTTTATTCCTGCAATGTGTAGGACAGAACTTGATTAGGTTCATCAGGAATTGATTTGATGGTGAAAAGTGGGCGTTCCTCATCAGAATGGAGACAGTGAGTGAATTTGCAGCCAGTAAAACTTTTAAAGGTGCCGTAGAACGTCTTTTTAAAAGATGTAATATAAGTCTTAGGTGTCCCCTGAATGTGTCTGTGAAGTTTCAGCTCAAAATACCCTATAGATTTTTTTTTTATTAAGTTTTTTAACTGCCTATTTTGGGGCATCATTAAATATGAGCCGATTTAGGCTGCGGTCCCTTTAAATGCTCGCGCTCTCCGCCCACGGAGCTCGCGCTTGCCTTAAACAGTACATAAACAAAGTTCACACAGCTAATATAACCCTCAAAATGGATCTTTACAAAGTGTTCGTCATGCAGCATGTCTAATCGCGTAAGTACGGTGTTTATTTGGATGTTTACATTTGATTCTGAATGAATTTGAGGCTGTGATCTGTGAGAGATTTATAAAGAATGAAGTTGTGTTTATGAATTATACAGACTGCAAGTGTTTAAAAAATGAAAATAACGACAGTCTTGTCTCCGTGAATACAGTAACTTTAACCACATTTAACAGTACATTAGCAACATGCTAACAAAACATTTATAAAGACAATTTACAAATATCACTAAAAATATCATGATATCATGGATCATGTCAGTTATTATTGCTCCATCTGCCATTTTTCACTATTGTTCTTGCTTTCTTACCTAGTCTGATGATTCAGCTGTGCACATCCAGACATTCTGCCCTTGTCTAATGCCTTGAACATGGGCTGGCATATGCAAATATAGGGGGCGTACATATTAATGATCCCGACTGTTACGTAACAGTCGGTGTTATGTTGAGATTCGCCTGTTCTTCGGAGGTCTTTTAAACAAATGAGATTTATATAAGAAGGAGGAAACAATGGAGTTTGAGACTCACTGTATGTCATTTCCATGTACTGAACTCTTGTTATTCAACTATGCCAAGATAAATTCAATTTTAAATTCTATGGCACATTTAAGGAGTTTTTTTAGACGTGGACCAGTGGTCGTCTCTTCAACAGATTACAGACGAAACCTTTTGTTGCTCAACAACAACAAAGCTGGAGAATCTCACGCTGCCAAAGTGATGATTGTCAATAACTGCGTTCAGCCTCACATTGTTCAAACCAGAGTTTTTTTTTCATTGTTATATTTTTTAGAAAATAACAAAACAAGTAGAAAAAGATGACTACATTTTAACAATGGCTATAATTAAATGATTGCAATTAAATTATTATTCTATTGGCAGCGATATCATGACAAAAAGTAACACTTCAATAGGTGTTAAGCAGATGGTTGATTATGATTTCATAATCTTTTTGAACTTTAGTTAGTGTGTAATGTTGCTGTTTGAGCATAATCAACATCTGCAAAGTTATGACGCTCAAATTCAAAGCAAAGGGAGATATTTTCTTTTACAGAAATCGCTTCACTACAACAAATGGCTACAATGAGCTTCTTTCCAGGTTAGTGACATCACTAATCCTAAAATTTACATACATTTCCAAGAACACACGACAAAGAGTGTGAGGTCATGTTGGACTGCTTTAGGGAAGAGGAAGAATTGTTGTAGTAGAGTGTTGACATTTTATGCCGGACTGCTTCACAAACGAGGATCAATTCAACACTCGATTTGCACAAAAGATTAACATGACGGTACATGCTAGTCGATGAGTTGAATCAACTCCACTAAACATTCAGAAACGTCCAGTTTCATTCTAAAAGTTGTAACTTCTTCCTGAGTCTCTCCATCAGTGTTGACTCCGGTTTGAACAATGTAAAGCTGAACACCGTTACTGACAATCCTCATTTTGGCTGCGTGAGATTCTCCAGTTTTGTTGTTGTTGAGCAACCGAAGCACGAGCTGTTAAAGCTCCGCCCTCTTCTGGAAAGCGGCAGCTCATTTGCATTTAAAGGGACACACACACAAAAACGGCATGTTTATGCTCACACTCAAATAAGGGCAAATGTTTTACATGTTTTACATTAATAATAATCAGCTGTAAATGACCATATGATCTATTGGTAAGACATAAGAAACATTTAGAAACAATATTTCCACTATCCAATTAATTCCAGTTGGATAAAATCAAGTCACAGATCTGTTGATGTAAGTTAAATGGGTTGCAAATGTCAATTGACCTTCACTTCAGATAATGAGTAGCTTGGCAAACTACAGTTCTAAAGGATCTTTCCCAACACTCTCTCCACCAGCACCAGGAGAGGAAAGTGCAGCCGAGGACGCTTTTTTGTTGTTGATTACCGGCGTGCGGTAATTTGAACAAGAGGTGGTCTGACTCACTCCAAAGCGACTGTCCATAGCAGCATATTCACTTAGCTTTGTGTTCAACTAAAGAGAGGACAGACACTTAATTAGCAGCGTTTGTTTTAAAAATGGTAAATGATTATCTGTGCGCCGGAGGCTTTCAGATCTGCGGTTTTTCAGCTGGCCTTCAGGAAGCGGCATCTGATAGAATGTGTAGAGCGCACACACATACACACACACACACACACACACGGTTAGCTTGATCCCTGCTAATCTTGTCAGCCATCAATATGTTTGTTCAGTGCAGGTATCAGCAATTGATTTTTTCTTCTCTAGTTCGATGCCATTCTGAGTGAGAGACCAACGGCATCCAGACCCCCTTCTCTCCTCTCATTCATCATGTCCTTGTTTCTCCTTCTCTCTCGTCAGATCTTTTCCTCTCTTCTTGTTTTTCTCTCGTCTAACCCTGATCTGAGTTCAGGCCCGTTGAGATTTAGCATTAACATGCTTTTAGCATCTTCATGTGAAGTTTTAAAGATCCAGGGGATGTTCTCAACCTCCTGTACTTGTTTGTGACTTTGGTCTCATTTTAGCGGTTCTTGCTAAGCCAAGCATCAATATCACTATTGCTTATTGTCATTGTTCAAATCCCTAACGCTATTAACATTTCATATTTGGCATTTAACTCAGTTTGTGCTACAGATGCACATGATTCCAAGGAAGAAAAATGAAAGAGAACTGAAATTCAAAGAAATTAATCTAACTGTGATTTTTTTTTTTTTTTTAACTAGAAATCGGATAGATAGATAGATAGATAGATAGATAGATAGATAGATAGATAGATAGATAGATAGATAGATAGATAGATAGATAGATAGATAGATAGATAGATAGATAGATAGATAGATAGATAGATAGATAGATAGATAGATAGATAGATAGATAGATAGATAGATAGATAGACTGACTCGTTTTGAGTTCATAAATCTTCTCTAACTGGAACATGTTGTTTAAACTGACTCATTTGGGAGGAACAGACAGCCGTGAGTGTTTGAACAAATGTTCTTCTTCCTTTCACTGATCTTCTGTGCACAGGTTAATAAACAGATGACAGCAATGTCTGGATGCCTCATTGATTAGCAATAAACAAGTTTTGTTCAAATCAAATCATGCTTTTTGAGTTGCTTAAACATCTCTTCAAGGTACATTCTCAGGTCTAGACTAGGGTTGCAAAATGACAGGAATTTACAAAGATGGAAACTTTCCATGGGAATTAACTGGAATATATGGGAATTAATGGGAATTAAAGGGAACATACTGGAAATTTTCTAAATTGCAAGTTAGCCATGATTTCACTTTTTTAACTTTAGTTGGTGTGTAATGTTGCTGTTTGAGCATAAACAACATCTGCAAAGTTACAAAACTCAAAGTTCAGTGCAAAGGGAGATATTTTCTTTTACAGAAAATTGCTTTTTAAGGACTACAACAAATGGCTGGTAGGGACTACAACGAACTTCTTCCTGGGTTGGTGACATCACAAACCCATTCAATTCGCATTCCAGGGGCTAAATATCATGTTATTTGGAGTCACCTCAACCCGCAACATAAAAAACATCCCGCAGCAATGTTAAAGTAGGTTAATTCTGCGGGAAAACCAGCAACACTGATTCAGCTACGTAAATTTATCCACTGACCATTCAGAAACGTCTAGTTTCATTCTAAAAGTTCTTCCTGAGTCTCTCCATCAGTGTCGACTCCGGTTTGAACAATGTAAGGCTGAACACCGTTACTGACAATCCTCATTTTAGCTGCGTGAGATTCTCCAGCTTTGTTGTTGTTGAGCAACCAAAGCGTGAGCTGTTTTTCTTCTGGAAAGCGTCCGGGAGCAGCAGCTCATTTGCATTTAAAGGGACACACACAAAAATGGCGTGTTTTTGCTCACACTTAAATAGGGGCAAATTTGACAAGCTATAATAAATGATCTGTGGGGTATTTTGAGCTGAAACTTTACAGACGCATTCTGGGGACACCAGAGACTTATATTACGTGATGTTGGTGAATCACGTTCAGTCACTATTTTGGCCGAGGCTTGCTCGTGCCACTATGGAGTGCGTGCACGCTAAAGGCAGGAACACACCAAGCCGACGGTTGGCCGTCAGGCAGTTTTTCTTCATCGGCCGACTAAGTTTTTTCAGTGTGTTCTGCACTGTCGGCTGAAGTTGGTCCTCGTCGGCTTTTTTTCGGCCCATTCGACATGTTGAATCGGCGTTGGAGCTCGTCGGGCCATCTGATCATTCTGATTGGCTGTTCAGCTACTGCCGTCTGCTGTTTGGAAAGGCATTTCATCTCGCGCAGGCGCAGAACTGACGTGCTACTTGGCCGTCGGCTGTTTAGCGTCGGTTTGGTGAGTCAGGGCAACTTTGGACACAGACGCTGCCGATGTGAGCCAACCCCGCAGTTTGCTTTCATAGCCACTAGTTCGTCTGTGTCGGCTTGTTGTGTTCTGACCTTAAATTTTCTTGCTGCTGTTCGTTTAACAGCCACTGGTGTCACTAAAAACAAGGTTAAAAACTTCTGAATTCCATATGTAGCCCCTTTAAAATAAAATATATATACACTACCGTTCAAAAGATTGGGGGCTAAACAAATGTTTTTTTTTCTTTCTTTTTTTTCAAGAACTAATCTAATAATTCAGTGTACATTTGTGGTCAGCACAAGTATAATGCCTTATTTAAAAAAAAATAGACACTCATTCCAATAGATCCCCAAAACTACATGATTTTGCTGGGTACAGTTAAAAAATGTTATTTTTAAAATGTGTATTAGTATTATAACCAAATAAAATGTTTGTTTGTATATGATAAAGTTTGTAATAAATTACCCCAAATTTCCAATGAATGCCCTCTAATTCCTTTAAATTTTTAAGTGTCCAACTTAGAATATTCCTAAAATTCCCCAATTTAACTTCCCATGGAAAGTTTCTATAAATTTACTGAAAATGTTCCGCCTCTTTGCAACCCTACACTGAACTTTATGAAAGAACCTACTCTAATAATCCAGGAGATTAACTGATATGATCTTCATGTGTTTGATAACTAAATCTTGCATATGAATCACAGTCCAACATGTCTGAATGAAGTCATCCTGGTGAGATGTGAAACAAATGGTTAAGAAACGTTTAATCTGCGTTTATCACTTCAGTTTGCTTTAGAGCGATTGGTTTCTGGTTCACAGGACTGACAAACCTTTAATGTGCTGGTAAAATGAAGCAAGTAAAGCTTCAGTAGGTTCCGTCATGCTGCTGTCGCGCCCCGCAGAGAGACACACAGAGACGGAGTGAGACAGACACCGAGAGGTCTTCTGGGCCACAGTGCGTGATCAAATATAGTCCGATCTTCACACCTCATAAAGCTCGGTTATGTCGCTTTAAGATTCTGACTCAAACGAGAGGAAATGGCTGCCTGTCAGAGACAGTGAAGCTTTATTGGAAATGTTTCTGCTGTGTAAAATCCTCAGGAGAATGTTTGATTACCGCTGAATGAGTGCGGCACACGCTGTTTGTGACTGTGAAAACAGGTAGCTCATCTGAGGTCCACTTTGTAGCTTATTCAGGCCACTTACACAGGAAGAGACGGCGGTTTGCTTTCTTATGTGTTGTTCAGCAGCACGTTTGAAATTGATGATACCACAATAGACCGACATGCAACAAGTACCAGTACTTGAGTCACAGAACATGCAATGTTTTGCTTGTGAATATCTACTTTGCATGCTACTAAATTTCTCAAATAATAAGTATATATATGTAATGTTTGATTTTTCGATACATGAAATATCTGAAACGCTTTCAATACTTATTTTTCTCAGAATAGATACACAATACCAGCTGCTTTTTTCTCTCTCACCTCTCCGACGGCAAGTTGACACACAGACCCGCCTTCCCTCACTCACTTGTTTCATTTGTTCTGGATGAATATTGTTGGAGCTTGAATTTCGGCGAGGGATTGCGCATAATTTTACTCATCCCAGCAGTGCTCACACCCAAAATACGCCACATAAAGCCCCCTGTCAGTACTAAATTTAGTTCTTTTTCACTGCTTATTGCACTTAAACAGTCAAATATACACAAAATAATGTAAGTGACAATCTTGGTGAGTATTCACGTAAAGGCATTTTGAATTGTTTGAACGAATGAAACCACTCAGAGTCATTTACTCATGAATCAAACTACACTGGTCACTTCATGTTTGTTTTTGAGGACAGCTAAATGTATGACGTTATTTATTTTGCTTCGGCTCTATAGATTCAAAGAGGGTCACTGTAGCAGCCCTATGCCTTATAATCCTCCCTGAAATCACATGAAACCATCCAGTCAGATTGAAGCTTGTGATTTCAGTGAACTCTTGGCGTTTTCGTGTGCCGTTTGCATCAGACGGTGAGTGGGTGGTCTGTGGGTGTGCGTCTGAAGCCCAGGCTCCTCTAGATCTGGTTAGAGGAAAGTCTCTTTGCTCTTTCAACAGACAGCATGAGGGCTTTTGATATTGACTTAGTTGAGAGCCTCAGGTCTGTGGATTGTTCTGAGGAGGTGCTGAAATCACAGATGACCAGCGCTGGAGTAGATGATGAGAAATAACTCGATTCAGCCTGGCTTTCTCGCTCTGATCAGAGGCGGCAGGAATGGGGTTTGGGAAACAGGCACCAGTGTTATTAAATGTGACGCCAGCATTTAGATCTGTTCGTGCTGGCCAGATCTCCAGAGCTATACTTAGGAGGATAGACATGTGGACTATGTGGAATCATCCAGTATTCGAAGGAACAGAATTGTGCTCTGTGTTAAAGGGACAGTTCACCCAAAAATGAAATTTCACCCTCAAGTTGTTCCAAACCTGTATGAGTTTCATTGATCTGTTGAACACAAAAGAAGATATTTAGAAGAATATCGGTTGATGGTCCCCATAGTAGTTTTTCCATATTATGGAAGTCAATGGGGTCCATCAACTGTTTGTAAATGTCAATTTTCATTTTTTTTTGGTGAACTATCCCTTTAAATCCATACAGATATAGCTGAGAGCGTTTCAGTATTTATTGCATTTTGATAGGTTTCACATAAAAATGTCATTTTATTTCTCAAAACTACAAGATGCAAACCAGCGTAAATTAGGGATGCACAATATTTTGTTACCAAATCGGTTATCAAATTTGCCGATATCTTAATATGAGCTCAAATGTTTTTAATCTTGTTTTCACGTTTCAAACATGAAAATGAGAAGAGCAACCTCTACACTATTAAAAATAAAGCTTCCAAAAAGGGGTTTTCATAGCGATTCCCGGCTTGCGCTTCAGTTGCTCAACAACAACAAAGCTGGAGAATCTCACGGAGCCAAAATGAGGTAACGGTGTTCAGCCTTACATTGTTCAAACTGGAGTCGACACTGATCGAGAGACTCAGGAAGACGTTACAACTTTTAGAATGAAACTGGACGTTTCTGAATGGTTAATGGATAAGTTTGTCAAAGAAAATCTCCCTTTGCACTGAACTTTTGAGTGTCGTAACTTTGCAGATGTTGTTTATGCTCTGTCAGCAACATTGCAAACTAGCTAAAGTTAAAAAAAGGGAAATCCCCTTTAAGAGTGTAATATTGTCCTCTGAAGGTCAAAGTTTGGTCTTTTGCAGAAGAGCGAGACTCTCATATAAACTGAAGCAGCACACAAATTTGTGAGCGGATAGGTTGGAACTCTCTTATTTACTCTCTCTCTTTCTCTCTCTCATTTTCTCTCAATCCATTCTGATGGGATTTACAAGCAAGCAGTAATCCGTAACCGCTGCAAAATCTGCGGCCCACTACGCAATTCTATCTCTCTCCCTCTCTTTTTCTTCCTTCCCTTCTTAATACTAAAAATAATTTAGCTGCTTCAGTGGAGGACGCTGGTTTTATCCCCAAATCTGGGCTGAAAAGGGGCGTGTGTCTGTTGGCAGCAAGTATTGTGCAGAATTAGACTGTGACAGTCTCAAAAAGGCACCTCTCTCTCTTTTTCTCTCTCACTTTATTTCTCCCTTCTTCAGCTGAAGCATTTTAAAAATGTCAAGGATTTACCCTGTTGCTAAGCGGTTCACAGACTCTGTGCTGTTTTCCCGGTCCGTCATATGAAGTGTTGTGAGTCGCGGGCGCAGTAGTCTGGCGGCCATCTGGAAGCGGCTTCTGCCTGACAACCCACTTCAGATTCACTCACACGACACATCTGTGTGTTTATGATCACCGACTCCAGGCATGAAAACCACCACATCTGTCATGAGTATGGCGACTGTGCGGTTTTCATTGCATTTCGTTTGTGTACGAGTTCTCAGAGGACGTGTAAATGACACGTTTGTAACAGATACGTAACTTATTTTTCACATACATTGAAAAAAAAAATGATATAGGATTTACTTTACTTTGTTTTGTAAAACATAATATTTGTAATTTGTAATATTTACAATAATTTGTTTTATTTACAATTTTAAAAATGTAATTTTTTTGATTAACTGACTATGAGATGATGCATCAAAAACACCATTCCAGGATGACAATATCAAGATTCAGCAGGCTCAAATTGTGAAAGAATGGTTGTGAGGGAGCATGAAGAATCATTTTCACACAAGTTCAGACCTTAAGTTTATTGAAAGTCTTTGGGTTGTGCTGGAGGAGACTTTACAGAGAGCTCACCTCTTGCATTGTCAATACAAGATCTTGACCAAAAATTGATGCACCTCTTGATGGAAATAATATCACAAAATGTATTTCCATCAAGAGTTGCATACATTTTTGGTCAAGATCTCCATCAATTATTAGAACTGTTGCCAAACATATAACATGCTAGAAACATAATAATCACTGCAGTAATGACACAGTCATAGACCCTTAAAGGGATAGTTCACCCAAAAATGAAAATTACATGATTTACTCACCATAAAGCCTTCCTAGGTGTATATGACTATCTTCTTTCAGACTAACACAATTGGAGATATGTTAAAAAATATCCTGGCTCTTCTAAGCTTTATAATGGTAGTGAATGGGGGCCTGTTTTGAAGCCCCCCAAAAAAGCATCCATCCATCATAAATATAATCCATACGGCTCCAGGGGTTAATAAAGACCTTCTGAAGCGAAGCGATAGGTTTTTGGAAGAAAAATATCCATATTTAAAACTTTATAAATTCAAATAACTAGCTTCCGGTGGACGACTGTACACATACTGCGCAAAACGACTTACGCCAAACAAGTAATCGTCTGATGCGATGCATGACGCAGGAGTATCGTAAGATTAGACGCCTCTCGTGGTTCAAACAAACTCAAGGTCGTCTTCTCTTATATTGAAATCCTCCAACATTTCTCTTTAAAATTTCTCATTTTAGACTTTTAATTTGTGACTGGTATTTTGTTTTGCTCTATCCTTGCATTTCAGCATTCGTCATACCCAACGAATGTCAGAGGTCACTCTTCCGCCGCAAATCAATGCGTACAGCCTTCTGCCGGAAAAACGGAAACTAAATTAATTGAAATAACTACCTAAAATAAGTTAAAGTACTAAAATTACCAACTAAAATAAAACTAAAACTTGAATAAAACTAAAATGGAGATAAAAATAAATATAATTAGTATTTCAAAAGCATTTAAACAACTAAATATTAAAATATACGACAATGAAAATGAAATATATAAATAAAAGCTCATTTAAAATAACTAAAAAATACTAGTATACAGTACAGTCCAAAAGTTTGGAACCACTAAGATTTTTAATGTTTTTAAAAGAAGTTTCGTCTGCTCACCAAGGCTACATTTATTTAATTAAAAATACAGTAAAAAACAGTAATATTGTGAAATATTATTACAATTTAAAATAACTGTTTTCTATTTGAATAATTTATTCCTGTGATGCAAAGCTGAATTTTCAGCATCATTACTCCAGTCTTCAGTGTCACATGATCCTTCAGAAATCATTCTAATATGCTGATCTGCTGCTCAAGAAACATTTAATGTGTACAATTGTACAAAATATTTGTTTACAATATTTTTTTTCAGGATTATTTGATGAATAGAAAGTTCAAAAGAACAGTGTTTATCTGAAATCTAATCTTTTGTAACATTATAAATGTCTTTACTGCCACTTTTGATTGATTTAAAAGTATTAATTTCTTTAATTTCTTTTCAAAAAAATTAAAATAAAAATTCTTCCTGACCCCAAACTTTTGAACGGTAGTGTATAATGCTACAGAAGCTTTGTATTTCAGATAAATGCTGTTCTTTTGAACTTTCTATTCATCAAGGAATCCTGAAAAAAAAAGTACACAACTGTTTTCAACATTGAAAATAATCATAAATGTTTATTGAGCAGCAGATCAGCATATTAGAATGATTTCTGAAGGATCATGTGACACTGAAGACTGGAGTAATGATGCTGAAAATACAGCTTTACATCACAGGAACAAATTACTATATTTAAATAGTGCACAGTTATTTTAAATTGTAATAATATTTCACAATATTACTGTTTTTTTACTGTATTTTTAATTAAATAAATGTAGCCTTGGTGAGCAGATGAAACTTCTTTTAAAAACATAAAAAATCTTAGTGGTCCAAACTTTTGTGTAATACATATACATATATTCACACACACACACACACACACACACACACACACACACACACACACACACACACACACACACACACACACACACACACACACACACATACATATATACATATATATATATAAAATGGACATTATAACATTAATATACCCAATTGAATCCTAATCAAATTGAATTGAACTCTGAATTGAATCAATTTGAGAGCTTGTGAATTTAACTAAATTAGACAATTTGTATTGATATCCATCCATACAACTCTCTATTGTACAGTGTAGTGCTTCTCATCTTTAGACAATTTCTGTCTTTTCATTAGGATTCACTCCAAATTGTGAAAGAAAGGGTTTTCAGAATAGAGGTGATTTTATCAGTAAATGTGACTGAATCCAAATGATTTCAGTGGTAAACACACCTAGACTTTGCAGTAAGTGAGCATGTGGCCTCATAAGTGTGCTTGCTGTATGACCATCAGTTTAATTCCTCTCTGACCCTGAAGGGTTATGAATTATTCACCCAGTAGGCTTAGAAACCCTCCAAACTCTCTTTTTGGCTGTTTGTTTGCCTCTCGCCCCAAACAAGCGTGGTAAAGTGGAGAGACACTTTAATTTTGTTTAGATGTATCGAGACATCTCCTGTCATGTGGCTGCATCCTGATGGGCAGATGTGGATGACGTCTGCTCAATGATTCTGCGAGACGGAGCGTCTCACATTTCTGTGTTTAAACACTATCCGAGCATCTCCTCCCCGCCGATATCACATCTGCTGCTCACAACCGTGGGATTGAACACAGATGCTGAGGAGAGCGAAGGTCCCTCGCTGTAGGACCCTCAAGAAGAATCACACAAACAGACTGTATGTAGGTTTATATATATTAACACATGAATAATCAAATGATTAGTTGTGCAGATTCATCTGCTTTCAGAACCGGTTCTCGATCCTCAGCACTAGTCAGGTGATTTTCTTGAATTAGTGATAATCACTTTGATGTCTTCCCTTCTGTGCAAACAATGTCAGCCGTTATGTAAAGTCCAGGGACTTGCAGGAAAAGATCTCACATAATCCACACAGGCTCCTGATAAAAGAGCTTCATCTCTCTCTTTCTTTCATGATTAAACCATCAGCCGTGGGTGGAGAAAGAGAAAATGACAGTATGATTCAAATGGATGGCGAGATAAAGAGAAAATCATTATGCTGCTGATGCCAGATTTCTCATGACAGGGTAGATACGGTGAATTATTGCAGTGATTGTTGGTGTACACGAAGTGTATGTGTACCGTCTGGAACAGAGATTTTATTTTGCCAAATAATGGAAATTCTGTCATCATTTACTCACCCTCATGTTGTTTCAGACCTGTATTATTGCTCTGTGAAACACAATAGGAGAAATACAAGCCTCCTTAAGTCATACAATGTGTGATGAAAACACCATTGAGCAAAGTGAGTCAAACTTGAGAACGAATCATTGAATCATTGAGTTCATAAATGAAGAATTCAGATTGGAATTGTGAACTGGATTTATGTGTTTTATTCACGATAAAACACGGCTATGACCATTTCAGGTTCTGTGTATCACTACACAACACCGTTAGCAACCACGCTTAGCAACATAAACATATGTTTGTTCTCTTTAATATTGCTCATTGAAGCTTACTTTATCATAGTAGAGTATTGTGAGAGAGAGATCGAGTGTACCTGCATTTAGATATAGTGGTTTACCTCAGGTCAGTCTTATGTTCGTAATAAAAAATCCGTTTGAATGTCTGCTGTGATATCTTGTCTTGTTAATGGGTTTCTTCGTGCGCTGACACTGACAGTGCAAGTCAAAGCATTTGTCAGTTGCGTCTTGTTCTGTATTCACAAGTTTCTGTCCTTTCAATTTAAAAGTCTCCGCTACTGATTGACTCACTCATAAAGACAGTCTTTGCTGCCATCTAATGGCGGAATAATGTAACTTCTTTTGCTGTTCACGGTCAGGGAAGAAAGGCTTTTAGTGATTTTACTTCATAAAAGTTGCATTGATACATATATATTTTGGCTTTAATATTTGTTTAGGGTTGCCAGGTTTTCCCAACAAAACCCACCCAATTGCTCCTCACAAATAGCCCAATCGCATTTCAGGGGGGTCCCACGCTACAAATCGCTTTCCGGGGGGTAAATTTTGCGTTTCTGGTGGGTCTCCCCTGGTAAAATTCGCATTCCAGGAGCTAAATATCACATTATTTTGGGTTGATCCAACCCACGGACATGAAAAACAACCCACGGCAACAGTGTAAAAGTAGCCCAATTGGCAACTTGGCAACACTGCCAACAACGCCCCTTAGCTGTTATAAATTCACTGTAAACAAGGCTTCACTGGGCTTATTGCTTTAATAGCTACAGTATCTCACAGAAGTGAGTACACCCCTGCATTCTTGTAAATATTTTATTATATCTTTTCATGTGACAAGAAATGAAATGACACTTTGCTACAATGTAAAGTAATGAGTGTACAGCTTGTAAATTTACTGTCCCCTCAAAATAACTCAACACACAGCCATCAATATCTAAATTGCTGGCCACAAACTTGAGTACACCCCTAAGTGAAAATGGCCAAATTGGGCCCAATTAGCCATTTTCTCCCCCCGGTGTCATGTGACTTGTTAGTGTTACAAGGTCTCAGGTGTGAATGGGGAGTAGGTTGTTAAATTTGGTGTTATCGCTCTCACTCTCTCAAACTGGTCACTGGAAGTTCAACATGGCACCTCATGGCAAAGAACCCTCTGAGGATCTGAAAAAAAGAATTGTTGCTCTACATAAAGATGGCGTAGGCTATAAGAAGATTGCCAAAACCCTAAAACTGAGCTGCAGCACGGTGGCCAAGACCATACAGCGGTTTAACAGGACAGGTTCCACTCAGAACAGGCCTCGCCATGGTCGACCAAAGAAGTTCAGCTCAGCGTCATGGGGGATAAACCTGTCAGTGCTCAGACCATACGTCGCACACTGCATCAAATTTGTCTGCATGGCTGTCGTCCCAGCCTCTTCTAAAGATGATGCACAAGAAAGCCCGCAAACAGTTTGCTGAAGACAAGCAAACTAAGAACATGGATTACTGGAACCATGTCCTGTGGTCTGATGAGAACAAGAAACTTATATGGTTCAGATGGTGTCAAGCGTGTGTGGCGGTAACCAGGTGAGGAGTACAAAGACAAGTGTGTCTTGCCTACAGTCAAGCATGGTGGGAGTGTCATGGTCTGGAGCTGCATGAGTGCTGCCTGAGCTACAGTTCATTGAGGGAACCATGAATGCCAACATGTACTGTGACATACTGAAGCAGAGCAAGATCCCCTCCCTTCGGAGACTGGGCCGCAGAGCAGAATTTCAACATGATAACGACCCCAAACAGACCTCCAAGATGACCACTGCCTCGCTAAAGAAGCTGAGGGTAAAGGTGATGGACTGGCCATGCATTTCTCCAGACCTAAACCCTATTGAGCATCTCTGAGCATCTCTGGGGGATCCTCAAACAGAAGGTGGAGGAGCGCAAGGTCTCTAACATCCACCAGCTCCGTGATGTTGTCATGGAGGAGAGGAAGAGGACTCCAGTGGCAACCTGTGAAGCTCTGCTGAACTCCATGCCCAAAAGAGTTAAGGCAGTGCTGGAAAATAATGGTGGCCACACAAAATATTGACACTCTGGGCCCAATTTGGACATTTTCACTTAGTGGTGTACTCACTTTTGTGGCCAGCGGTTTAAACATTAATGGCTGTGTGTTGAGTTATTTTGAGGGGACTGCAAATTTACACTGTTATACAAGCTGTACACTCACTACTTTACATTATAGCAAAGTGTCATTTCTTCAGTGTTGTCACACGAAAAGATATAATACAATATTTACACAAATGTGATGGGTGTACTCACTTCTGTGAGATACTGTGTATATATATATCTATATATATTAAGACTTTTGGTGAATAACGACTTCATTTTCAGACTGTTTCTTATAGTATAACTTGAATGAACTACTTTTATAGTCATTTTGAAGCCTTTAAAATGAAAAACTTTATAATAAATTAAATAATTCACTCTTTTTTTTCAATGAAAGAAAATCTGAGGGTGGGTAAATTATGGCATGTTTGTCGGTGAACTTTCTTTTAGATAAACCCACACTCTGACTTTGCAGAAAAAAACTCTAATCATTTTCATTTCGTCATCTCTCGCTCGCTCTCTCTTTAGGTTTGTGTGCTGTTAGCTGCTTGTGCAGTGCGTCGCGGCTCATTAGGAACGCCGTTTCTGTGACCGAAATGTAAAACTGTTAAACATACATTAACTTTAATAGAGACAGCACTGCTCTGAGATTAATATTGCTCTTGAGTCGACTCTCTGCTGTTTGTGCTCATGTTTTCATGGCTGAGAAAGCTTTAAAGTCAACATGGAATCAAAATGGACTCCGTTTACCTTCTTAATGCACGTTTGTGGTCTTATTGAGCACGATTCATCAGTCCAAAGACAAAAATGACATAAGATTCTCTTTAACATTCACTCTGAATGACACATTATAGCATTAGAATTGGTTATAAATGCCGTTTAATGTTGACTTTGGTGGTTCTCCAGTCATATTTGCTGAATAAAGTCACCTGGAGATGAGAAACTGAAAGACGTACTCTTGTTTGATGCGATTTGAGATCTCATCTCTGACTGTGAGGAAGTCTTTCAACATCTGCAGACTTGTACATGCACAAACCTGGAATTCACATACACAAAGGAAAGCAATGCAATCTGTTGAAAATGCCAAAGAGCCTGACAGGAGGCCCGATCGGAGAAAACGTGAGAGATGTGACATATGTATGAAGTTTATATAGGAGAGAGTGCTTGGAACAACAGTTGTTTTGGCAGAACAATTTGGTGCAATGATTCCAGCATTGCGAAATAGCAGAGGAAGCCGCGGCAGGGGGAAATGGGTTTCTGTTTGATTGACAGCTGGAGAGATGGTCCTGTCATTCTCAAACTTTGACAGTTCTTCTAAACATGGGCAGAAAAAGGCACAGACGCCCGAATGAGAGGTTGAAAACGAATCATTACAGGTGACAGCATATCCAAAGAACTGACAGATAAACATCCTGTTTGTGGAAAGATTGGATCAGATGGAATGTTAGCATTCTTTCCCAAAAAAAAAAAAAACATGGTGGTACAATGAGGGTAATCAGATTGTTACTTTATTATTCACTTACAAAAATGTTCCTTGGAACAGTGGATGGTATTCGATGATAACACTTACGTAAGGGTTTGCCATGCTATTGAATGATTACCATCTGCATTTACCATGCTATTTTCTGTTGGTAATGAAAGGAAAGCGGATGGATGACATACTAATTAATAAAGAAAAAAAGGAGTTTATTAGGCAAGTTAAATTTTCCAGGTCATATCAGAGCTCATTTAATATAAAAGTCTTTAAGGTGCAGTAACAAAACTAGATCTCTTTTAAATATATAAATTTATTTTATTTTAAATATATTTTGCTACATATAAAGCTATTTTAAAGATTTTGAAGTGTAATAAGATCATTCTGTTTAACTGTCCAAAGGCCAATACAGCCATTTCATTAGTGATTAAAATATCTTAAAATTTAATAAATGTATATATTTGAAAAATGTATGTATTCACTTGCTCATATGCATGTCCCGAAACATCAGGTCATTCGGTACGACGCTATAAAACATGGAAAATGTTGTAATATGTAAAAAACTTGTACTAAATATAATATGTTTGACTGTCTTTTTACTAGCTATCTTATCGTCAATATCGTCATTCGGTAAAACCAAAATTTTAGTTAAACCGAATTACTTTTTTGATGACAAATTTTGTCCATATTGTAAAAAATGACAAAAGCAGTGTTAATTTAAAAAAAAAAAAAAAAACCACAATCTCATTGTTAACCTTTAATAAAACTTAAAAAAATAATTATTTCTCCATTAGGTTTTTTTTTACACTTTTAAAAACCTTATTTGTCAATTTTATTTATATATATATATATATATATATATATACATATATATTATATTCAGTGCATAAAAAAAAAATCTATAAAATTCCATTACATGAAACTTTTGCCGTCAACAACAACAAAAAATCTTGAGCACCCGTGCCCGCTGTAAGTAGACACAGGAAGTGATGGCGGTCTCGATAGAGCCCTCAGTACAGCTTCTCATCTCTTGTTTGTGCGCTGCAGGCTTGGAAGAGGCCGCTATAAGTTGCTTGTCTTGCATTATCTATCGCAACGCCTCCACGACGGCAGCCCACAGGCATCTCTGACAGGAAATTGATGCGCTGCTCCTCCAGAGACTCACGCTCTTCCCTCGAAAGGATGAGTTCAGCTCCCTGTTGAAGTAGAGCTGTCGTCTGCGCTGTCAGAAACACACGCGCTCGCTCCCGCGGCGTCTCTACAGAGAAAACAGGGGAGTTCAGATGTTAGACGGGGTGATTGAGCACCGAGCTGAATTTGAATAGGGAATGTTGCCCGCTAACGTGTGCTTTCTCACAGTGGGTGCTGAAGCTGTGGAGGTGTCGAGGTTGGTGGCGAGAGCTTCTTACACCAGGATTGACGTCTCTGGAGCCGGGCCGGTCTGCGATCGGATCACTCAGGTGGAAAAATGGTGGTTTTATCAGGGGTAGTGGAACAGATAGCGGAGGCATTGAATCGGTTTATGGAGACTTTAGAGTCTGGATGGAGAGTTTTGCTGTTTAGGGGTCAGTGACCCTTACAGAGCTGTTCTTCTAAACATTTCGGTCACTTTCAAATGATTTGCTGCTGCATTGGCTTTTACACCTCACATCTCTTAAAATAAAATCTTAGGAAACTTTAAACCAGGCCTTTGTTTAGACCTAACCTTAAACTTCAAAATTTGGCGTGTAACTTGCAGTGTTGGGCACATTACTTAAAAAAATTAACTAGTTATAGTTACTAGTTACTTCTCACAAATAGTAACTTAGTTACATCATTATAAAAGTAACGAATTACCAGGGAAAGTAACTATTGCGTTAATTAAAAAAAAAAAAAATTAACTTGGATTAAATATGTCTACTAATAAATTATTATTTGTTTAATGTTATGTTTTAAGTTCATCTATTTGATTATGAAAAGTGAACAGCATGAGTAAGATAGGATACATCATAAGATGTGCAATATATCGGTAGACATGGAGTGGGTCAGACATGATTTTGGCCACTTCGTTAAGTTTTTTTTTTTTAGAAAGCCTTTCTTTAAAGTGAATTTCATTTTGTAAAAATTGTATCTTAATTTTAATCAGTTTCATCAACCAATTGCCTGGATTTAATAAATAAGAAGCAGAAAATATAATCATGACAATATAATCGTGGCGCCGGCGCGATCACTTGCACATGAACTGGAGCGCATCTTATAAGCTAAATGAACCGAAACTCAGCGGCCGCTTGCCTCACAGACATGAGAAATATATCTATGGAAAGCTTGAAATGTCTACTTTTAAACTAAATAATTCAAAACAAAAAGAAATAGGCTGCTCTCTGATTGTGTAATCTGAATGAAATGTGCATTTTCTCTCTAAGTGCGTCCACGGATATGATGAGAGTCAGCAATGTCAACTTCATCTTTGCAGCCGACATGGATTCAGAAAACATTAGTTTATTAATAAACAATTAAAATGTCTCTTTACAGTTTTTGTGTTTCACATTCATAATCATTACTTTTGCCAGTTCTTTATGGCAAGCTTTATGCGTGCGCTTGAGTGCTATATAGCCTATATTACGTAAACGCTCATTATAATGGTTTATTCTCTCCAGTATTTAAAGGAACACTCCACTTTTTTTGGAAATAGGCTCATTTTCCATCTCCCCTAGAGTTAAACAGTTGAGTTTTACCGCTTTTGAATCCATTCAGCCGATCTCCGGGTCTGGCGGTACCACTTTTAGCATAGCTTAGCATAGTTCATTGAGTCTGATTAGACCGTTAGCATCTTGCTCAAAAATGAGTTTCAATATTTTTTCTATTTAAAACTTGACTCTTCTGTAGTTACATCGTGTACTAAGACGACGGAAAATGAAAAGTTGCAATTTTCTAGGCCGATATGAACTATACTCCGCTAGGAACTATACTCTCATTCCAGCGTAATAATCAAGGAACTTTGCTGCCGTACCATGGGTGCAGCAGGCGCAATGATTTTTTAAAGATCCTTTATTAATTTTGTCCCTGATGTCCCTGTAGTTATATGATGTAACTACAGAAGAGTCAAGTTTTAAATAGGAAAAATATCAGAACTCTTTGGTCATTTTTGAGCGAGATGCTAACGGTCTAATCAGATTCAATGAACCATGCTAAGCTATGCTAAAAGTGGTACCGCCAGACCCGGAGATCGGCTGAATGGATTCGAAAACGGAAAACTCAACTGTTTAACTCTAAGGGAGTTGGGAAATGAGCCTATTTTCAAAAAAAGTACAGTGTGTCTTTAAGAAATCAAATTAATATAAATATGATTAGTCAACTAATGGCTTAAATGAACAACTACTAGTCTAACACAGACACCAGAGGAAAAACTTTGCTGGTACTATGGTACTTTTTTTTTTTTTTTTCGTCTGTAACAGTAACAGCGTTGTAACGGGGAAAAAAGTAATTCATTTGATTACTCGTTACTGAAAAACTAAACGCCGTTTATTTATAACGTCGTTATTCACATCACTCTTTTCCATATAATAGAAAGTAAATTGAGCTTCAAATGGAGATCAGAAACACTTCATAACAGTATCATAAAATAGTATGACTTGTTCTCTGTATTTGAAATGAATAAATAAATATGTTGTTCTTTATTTTCAGTGGTAACATCTGATAGATGTATATCAGAGGACTGTGTTGCAGCTTTGTTTCAGATGCATGGAAAGTAAATGAGTCACCTAATGGAAGAGAATGATAATAAAGCTCACTGCTGGTCTGAATGATGGAAACTCTTCAGCTTCAAGAGCTGCACTTACACGCTGATTATCTGTGTTCCTTATGAGGGAAAAGAGTCTGCGAGTGTTCATAACTGTGAGGGAGCAAAACGAGCACACTGATGTCTGTGGAAATGTTCTGGGTTTATGAATATATTTGATCATTTGTATGTATTTTTGCTGAGGAAAAAAAATCTATTCTGAATAATCACAAACTTCATTTAAACAATGGATATTTTTACTCTATCCTCATGGCAAAAGAAGTCATATTTCATGTGAGTTTGTGGTCTGAATTGAAAGGCTGTGTACCACAAAATAATGACAAGAAAAAATGTTTTTCTGTTGATTTGTCCTTGCAGCTGCATGCGAAAACATGCTGCATGAGCAGTGTAGTTTGATTCACAAACAAATGACTCTTATGAACAGCGCAAGTTGTTTAGTCTGATTCACGAACAATTGACTCGTTTCTTTTTAGTGAATCAGATACATACTGCCCATCCAGTGCAGTCTGATTCACAAACAAATGACTCTTCTGAGCTGGTCCTTTTATTGAATCATTTTGAATCAACAAATACTTCACTGAATGAACTCATTCAATATTTGCACATCAGGAGAAGCAGCAGCCCTCATTTGCTCTCTATTTGATCTCATTGGCGTCTCTGAGAACAAATTGAGATATTGAAGAGAGGTTAAGATATCAAAGCGCAACACTGCATCTTTCCAAATCTAAATCTGCTGGTGAAATAATGTGGATTTATTCAGCGGAACGTGTTTTGCAGCCGCACACATGACAGCAGATTAGTGGGCGGCAGAACGACAGGAAGTGCATGAGCTCCGCTCCTCCGCAGCGTATGATTGGACAGGAGCCTTTCTGTTTGTATTTTAATGCTTAACCTTAATAAAACTGTGATTACCAAAAGCATGTGTAATAATGGATTAAGAAGAAGACAGTGTGGGGGATGAGAATCACATGATAGTGGGAATAAAGACATTAATGGTGATTATGATGAGAATGATTGAACTGTACAAATACTCATGTGTGATGATTTCTTTTTAGTCAACATGAAATTAAAATTGACTGTTTACTTTCTTTTTTTTTGAATTTCAGCAAAAGATGAACGCAACATTTACTCATTTACTTTAACTTTTTGTTAAATGTTAGTATAATTTTTATTTTCTTAGTAAATGTGAAAATGTAATTCATGACTCTTAATTTATGCAACATTTGCTTAAAATGCATATAAACATTGTTTATATAGATATACAATATATACAAATAAAATACACAATTACTCAAAACATTATGCAACATTTACCATTTTTTTATTTTTAAAGTAATTGTTTATATATATATATATATATATATATATATATATATATATATATATATATATATATATATATATATATATATATATATATATATATATGATATATATATATATATATATATATATATATATATATAAAATCAAAAAATATTTTTAATTCATAATTTAATTTATGCAACATTTGTTTAAAATGAATATAAATATTGTTTACATTTATATATACAATATACAATTTCTTAAAACTTTATGCAACATTTACTATATAATATATATGTGTGTGTGTGTTAAAATTTTAAAATATTTTAATTGACTTATTGACATTTTTTCATTTAATAATTATTGACTTTCCAGTGTTACTGGAAATATGTGACATTAGGCAAGTAAAATAGTATGTTAATGCCGTTTCATGTTGACTTGTATTCTGTTTTTGAGAATTATTTATTTGTGTAGCATATTTGTAAGAAGTTTTTTTGCATTTGACCCAGTTCCATATGCAGAGCCTGTTTTTTTCCCGTAGGTATACTCAAAGTGAACGAAACACGCAGATACTCTCATTTTTGGCCACAGTTTTGTTTTAATGCATTAGCTCTCTATGGGATGTGACTCTTTGTTTAGTGTTTGTTTGTTTTAGAGCTGAGAGATGATCAAAGCTCCTGCATGCCCCTCTGTTTGTCTCTGAACCCCAGAGCTCTGATTCGCCAACATTAAAAACGTCTGGAAAATCTCTCGCTGAACTCAGAAACGCAGCATGAGTTTCAAACTTTCGCAAAGATGGACGGCACAGTTTATGCGTTCATTTGGTCCAGATAAAGAGCTTCCCGCAACACACAAGGTTCAGAAAGATCAGCCTCCCGCTCCTCCACAAACACTCCTTCCTAACTCATTCTCCTGGTTTAATGAGTATTACTCGGTATTGTAGAGATTACCGCCCTCCAAATCCCCCCAGCCTCCTCAGTCGCCATCGTTTTACGTGGAGAAATAAACCGCTCCCCCCTCCAGATGTAGCCTTTTCACTCACCGAGAGATGAGGATTTAAAATCTGCCGCTGTCAGCCTCCTTTAGAACGCTTCATAAGCATCTTTGAGACAAAATTTCACTAAGCCGGCTGCTTGCTTTTCTTTAGCACCATTCACGTGGACGGCACAAGTGTTGTGCTTGTGAACACAGTTCCATTTTCACAGCAATCACTGTTTATTTTACATCAAGGGCTAGAGAAAGACCCTTTCTTGATGTAGTACAGTGTCTGGATCGAGCGATTCTGTCACTGTTTCTTTTGGAGTTTCGCAGACATTAGTACTGCGTGTTTGTCTGAGCGATCATATTTTACTTTTAAAAGTAACGTGTTGTTGTCGTACTTGAATTGTGGGGAACCTTTTCAATGGCTGATATATAGGCAACAGTTATTATTGTTTTTCATGTTGTGTAAAATTATATATGCATTTTTTGAGCAAATTTTGTGCATTTCTTTGAACAACATTTACTCAAATTTGATGTATATATAAATATGATAGTGTTTTTTTTGGTAAATGTTGTGCAAAAGCATTTTACATTCCATTATAAATGGAATGAATTATGATTTTTTTTTTTTCAATTAAAAAAATAATAATTCCAGTAATTTCAGCAAAAATATATATTTTTTTATTTCATAATTATTTTAATTTTAGCAGGTTATATGAAATAAAATATTTTTGTAATTTGTTAATTTTGCGTTTTTTCATCAAAAAAATAATGCAACATTTGCTCAAAAATATACATATATAAATTTTACACAACTACTCTAAAAAAGTTATGCAACATTTACTAATTCTTTTTTTAATTTATTTAATAATTATTTTAATTTCAGCTAAAAATATTTGTATTTTTATTTCATAATTCTTTTAATTTTAGAAAGTTACATGAAATAAAATTAAAATGCATCATTAACTCCATTTACTTTTTTTATTTTGGTAAAATGTTAATATTGCGGTTTATTTAATCACAGACATCTGATGATTGCGTGAACACAATGGCCAATCAGAGTGCTCAAAGTGTCACATTTTTAAAATTTCAGTGTCGACTTGGTATCGAAGTGAGTTGACAACACTACAATAAATAAATGTAAACGTAACATGCAAATAAAGTAACTGTTCACTGTCAATAGCGTTACTTGTTTGAAAAAGTAACCCATCATGTTACTCAACTCGCGTTACTCAAACAGTCATCTGGTTAATCAATTTGCGTTACTCGAAAAAGTCATCGGTTACTCGTGTTACTTGAAAAAGTCATCTGGTTACTCAACTCGCGTTATTTGAAAAAAGTAATCAAATCATCTGATTACTCAACTCGCGTTACTTAAAAGTCATCAAATCATCTGGTTACTCAACTTGCGTTACTCGAAAAAAAGTCATCTGGTTACTCAACTCACGTTACTTGGAAAAAGTCATCAAATCATCTGGTTACTCAACTTGCGTTACACGAAAAAAGTAATCTGGTTACTCAACTCGCGTTACTTGAAAAAGTAATCTGGTTACTCAACTCGCGTTACTTGAAAAATCATCAAATCATCTGGTTACTCAACTCGCGTTACTCGAAAAAAGTCATCTGGTTACTCAACTCGCGTTACTCGAAAAAAAAAAATCATCTGGTTACTCAACTCACGTTACTTGGAAAAAGTCATCAAATCATCTGGTTACTCAACTTGCGTTACACGAAAAAAGTAATCTGGTTACTCAACTCGCGTTACTTGAAAAACTAATCTGGTTACTCAACTCGCGTTACTTGAAAAAATCATCAAATCATCTGGTTACTCAACTCGTGTTACTTGGAAATTCATCTGGTTAACTCGCGTTACTTGAAAAAGTCATCTGGTTGCTCAATTTGCATTACTCAAAAAAGGTCATCTGGTTACTCAACTCACGTTACTCGAAAAAAGTCATCTGGTTACTCAACTCATGTTACTCGAAAAAAGTCATCTGGTTACTCAACTCATGTTACTCGAAAAAAGTCATCTGGTTACTCAACTCGCGTTACTCGAAAAAAGGCATCTGGTTACTCAACTCACGTTACTCGAAAAAAGTCATCTGGTTACTTAATTCGTGTTACTTGAAAAAGTCATCTGGTTACTCAACTCTCTTTACTCGAAAGTCATCCGGTTACTCAACTTGCATTACTTGAAAAAGTAATCAAATCCTCTGGTTACTCAACTCACGTTACTCGAAAAAAGTAATCTGGTTACTCAACTGGTGTTACTTAAGTCATCTGGTTAATCAACTCGCGTTACTTGAAAAAGTCATCTGGTTACTCAATTTGCGTTACTTGAAAAAGTCATCTGGTTACTCAATTTGCGTTACTTGAAAAAGTCATTTGGTTACTCAACTCGTGGTACTTGAAAAAGTCATCTGGTTATTCAACTCACGTTACTTGGAAAAAGTCATCAAATCATCTGGTTACTCAACTTGCGTTACAAGAAAAAAGTCATCTGGTTACTCAACTCACGTTACTTGGAAAAAGTCATCAAATCATCTGGTTACTCAACTTGCGTTACACGAAAAAAGTCATCTGGTTACTCAACTCGCGTTACTTGAAAAAGTCATCTGATTACTCAACTCACGTTACTTGAAAAAGTCATCTGGTTACTTAACTCACTTTACTTGAAAAAGTCATCTGGTTACTCAACTCATGTTACTTGAAAAAGTCATCTGGTTACTTAACTCACTTTACTTGAAAAAGTCATCTGGTTACTCAACTCATGTTACTTGAAAAAGTCATCTGGTTACTTAACTCACTTTACTTGAAAAAGTCATCTGGTTACTCAACTCATGTTACTTGAAAAAGTCATCTGGTTACTTAACTCACTTTACTTGAAAAAGTCATCTGGTTACTCAACTCGTGTTACTTGAAAAAGTCATCTGATTACTCAACTCACGTTACTTAAAGTCATCTGGTTACTTAACTCACTTTACTTGAAAAAGTCATCTGGTTACTCAACTCGTGTTACTTGAAAAAGTCATCTGGTTACTCAACTCATGTTACTTGAAAAAGTCATCTGGTTACTCAACTCATGTTACTTGAAAAAGTCATCTGGTTACTCAACTCGTGTTACTTGAAAAAGTCATCTGGTTACTCAATTCGCGTTTCTTTGATAAAGTCATCTGGTTACTCAATTCACGTTAATTGAAAAAGTCATCTGGTTACTCAACTCACGTTACTTGAAAAAGTCATCTGGTTACTTAACTTGTGTTACTTGAAAAGTCATCTGGTTACTTAACTCACGTTACTTGAAAAAGTCATCTGGTTACTCAACTTGCGTTACTCAAACAGTCATCTGGTTGCTCAACTTGCATTACTCGAAAAAAGGTCCTCTGGTTACTCAATTTGCGTTACTTGAGAAAATCATCTGGTTACTCAACTCACGTTACTTGAAAAAGTCATCAAATCATCTGGTTACTCAACTTGCGTTACTCGGAAAAAAGTAATCTGGTTACTCAACTCGCGTTACTCGGAAATTCATCTGGTTAACTCGCGTTACTTGAAAAAGTCATCTGGTTACTCAACTCATGTTACTTGAAAAAGTCATCTGGTTACTCAACTCGTGTTACTTGAAAAAGTCATCTGGTTACTCAACTCATGTTACTTGAAAAAGTCATCTGGTTACTCAACTCGTGTTACTTGAAAAAGTCATCTGATTACTCAACTCACGTTACTTAAAGTCATCTGGTTACTTAACTCACTTTACTTGAAAAAGTCATCTGGTTACTCAACTCGTGTTACTTGAAAAAGTCATCTGGTTACTCAACTCATGTTACTTGAAAAAGTCATCTGGTTACTCAACTCATGTTACTTGAAAAAGTCATCTGGTTACTCAACTCGTGTTACTTGAAAAAGTCATCTGGTTACTCAATTCGCGTTTCTTTGATAAAGTCATCTGGTTACTCAATTCACGTTTCTTTGATAAAGTCATCTGGTTACTCAATTCACGTTAATTGAAAAAGTCATCTGGTTACTCAACTCACGTTACTTGAAAAAGTCATCTGGTTACTTAACTCACGTTACTTGAAAAAGTCATCTGGTTACTCAACTTGCGTTACTCAAACAGTCATCTGGTTGCTCAACTTGCATTACTCGAAAAAAGGTCCTCTGGTTACTCAATTTGCGTTACTTGAGAAAATCATCTGGTTACTCAACTCACGTTACTTGAAAAAGTCATCAAATCATCTGGTTACTCAACTTGCGTTACTCGGAAAAAAGTAATCTGGTTACTCAACTCGCGTTACTCGGAAATTCATCTGGTTAACTCGCGTTACTTGAAAAAGTCATCTGGTTACTCAACTCATGTTACTTGAAAAAGTCATCTGGTTACTCAACTCGTGTTACTTGAAAAAGTCATCTGGTTACTCAACTCATGTTACTTGAAAAAGTCATCTGGTTACTCAACTCGTGTTACTTGAAAAAGTCATCTGGTTACTCAACTTGCTTTACTCAAACAGTCATCTGGTTGCTCAACTTGCATTACTCGAAAAAAGGTCCTCTGGTTACTCAATTTGCGTTACTTGAGAAAATCATCTGGTTACTCAACTCGTGTTACTTGAAAAAGTCATCTGGTTACTTAACTCACTTTACTTGAAAAAGTCATCTGGTTACTCAACTCATGTTACTTGAAAAAGTCATCTGGTTACTCAACTCGTGTTACTTGAAAAAGTCATCTGGTTACTCAACTTGTGTTACTTGAAAAAGTCATCTGGTTACTTAACTCACGTTACTTGAAAAAGTCATCTGGTTACTCAACTCGTGTTACTTGAAAAAGTCATCTGGTTACTCAACTTGTGTTACTTGAAAAAGTCATCTGGTTACTCAACTCATGTTACTTGAAAAAGTCATCTGGTTACTCAACTCATGTTACTTGAAAAAGTCATCTGGTTACTCAACTCGTGTTACTTGAAAAAGTCATCTGGTTACTCAACTTGTGTTACTTGAAAAAGTCATCTGGTTACTCAACTCGCGTTACTTGAAAAAGTCATCAAATCATCTGGTTACTCAACTTGCGTTACTCGAAAAAGTCATCTGGTTACTCAACTCGCGTTACTCAAAAAAAGTCATCTGGTTACTCAAATCGCGTTACTTGAAAAAGTCATCTGGTTGCTCAACTTGCATTACTCAAAAAAGGTCATCTGGTTACTCAATTCGCGTTACTTGAAAAAGTCATCAAATTATCTGGTTACTCAACTCATGTTACTTGAGAAAATTCATCAAATCATCTGGTTACACTGCTTGTTGCTTCCTAAAAAGTAATCAAATTCAGTATGATGTCTTCTCTCGTTCTGTTTTGTTCTTAACCATGCTGGCACCCATTCCCAGCTTCCCCTGTCCCAGGCTGCCAGTCATGGGGGTGAACAAGATATCCGGTTTATCTGGGTCGGAGCCAGGAATCTTTAGAGAAAAGTAAACAGGAAAAACCGGCGCGTTCCTGGGGGAGCCCTGCGCCTTTATACGGATCTTTCTGATTTCCATATGCTAAAACCGCAGTTAAACATCTATAAATCAGGCCCTGCGTGCCATGCGCTTTTGCATGCATGAATTTTGAATGGCAGCGCGACTACAGTGGTTTCTCAGGAGATGATGCCGTCCCCGATGCCACGGTTTCTCCAAGCACGGAGGAAAATCTTTCAGAGAACTTCTACAACTTTTGTGTGGAATCCCTCGGCATTTGCCATTGTATCGCAGGCTTTATAATGACATTCAGAGATGGTATAAACACTCATTTTTTCTTTGAGGAAACACAGCAGGAGAGAATTGTGCTGTTTTTGTTGCGGGATCCATTGCAGGAAAGAGAGAGATTGAACATGGGGGTCTCTGTTGCCCTAAAAACTTGAAACACTTTGTATTTGAATGTGTTTGTCACAGGTTCAGAAACAGGTGTTTTTAGAAGTTTAATTCTGGAGAGGTTTTAACCGTAACTCAAATGTTAATGAGATAAGCCTCCAAGCGTCTGGATCACAGAGGAACTTGCTTATCTGGTTTGCAGTGGTGCTTTTGCAGGGTTGAATTAACAATAAATAAATAATAATGGTAAAATTGTTTGCCTTCACCCTTGGTGCTTTCAGTTTCTGCTGTGTTTACCGGCTCTGGAGACTGTTGACGTGTGTCAGCTGAATGTGTCGTCGCATGCACGTCCTTCAAGTCTCAAATCTATATTCTTCAGGTTTTTATTATTCCTTGAGGGCTCTTTCATATTAGAGTGTTTGGTGTGGACTGTTTCGTTTGTTTGTTTGGTGTAAAAGCAGTTTTGAGAAAAAAAAATCTTGAATTATTTTTTTTTTCTTACCCTTTAGGCAACATTTCTCGTTTTAATCATAAACCTCATTCAGTTTTGTTATATTTAGGCTTAACACAAGAGAAAACAAGGCTTAATGCCTTGACATTTTTGTATTGCAGCAAAAATGAAGTTTAGTCTTTGATTTATTATTTTTTTATTGTACCCAAGTAATGACTGTTCAAGAAATGGTTCAGTGTTGAATCAAGTCAAGTTGGGGGAAAGTGGATCTTTTAACCCCATTACATCGCTGTATGTAGGTCAGAAGATTTATAGTTTGCGATCGATCACGGCACAATCAGAGCCAGCCATTTTTCATCCCCATAATTGGAAGCTTTGCAGCAGGACGTGCCAGTTTAGGCTTGTTTTGTCAGGACATTGTGCTTGACTCAGATATGGTTTAGTTTACTGTACTGTATGGGTTTGTGCTGAAAAGATCAGTTTAATGCACAGCAAACCGTTCTGTTGGGCTTTTTCTCATTGTAATACCTGATAAACATTTAGGTGTCTCTTAATCCATCTGCATCAGACCATCTGGATTGAACAATACCCATGATTCATAGCAATATTTATTATACTTAAGGGTCAGAGCGTTGCTGGTTGCTGGTTTTTATATAATAATATGAAACAATAAAATATATTTTTATTATTATTATATTATTGTGTTTTTTGTGGCATAATATTATATTAATGAATTATGTATAATATTATTATTTTATTTTCCTTATTCTTATATATATATATTTATTATTTTACATTATGTAAATTCAATATAACTAACATAATTTGACATATAATTAACATATACTGTAATAACATAGAATTTAACAAACACACACACACACACACACACACACACACATATATATATATATATATATATATATATAATATATTATATATATCAAAATGTATTAAATTAAATAAGTTCTATTCGGTTGTCTTAAAAATATGATATAATAAAATCTAATATATATATGTGTGTGTGTGTGTGTGTGTGTGTGTGTGTGTATGTGTATTATAGTAATTTAATATCATTAATTATATAGGTTATATTATTTTGTATTATTATGTATCAATTGGAATGCTAAAGGATATTTCTCTGCAGATATTTCTTGTAGGATACACAAACTCTTCTAGAATATCAGAGCAGATGGTTATCCAATAAATGAGGCACAACTGTGTCAGTGCTCTCAGGTGGTTTCCATAGGCAACAGTATGGCACACACATGTTGAATGTGCACACTAAATCACTCGCATTTATTAAATTCTACTGTCTCGAGCACCTCATTTTCTTCATTGAGCCTTGGACCGAGTGTTCGCGTTCTGAGGTCATGTGCACTGGTCACAGCTGATATTTATAAAGGCTTCTCCGTAAGTATGCTGATCCAACGCTGGCCTCCTCCATGCCCTGAAATCCATATTCATCAGGATATGAAAGGTTATAACTTGTCCTGCATCAGCAATTCTGCTCACTTCTTAATTAGATCTTATATTTCATCTGAGCTTTGAGCTGAAACTTTCTGCTCATGCTGATTACATCCCGACAAAGTTGTAGCCCAAACGCCATGTGACGCTAGCGGCTCAACATAGCGACTCGTGCAGCTTGCAAGAACCCCCACGTCTAGCAAAGCGTTTGAGCTTTGATTGTGCTCTAATGGAGGTTGTGTTCGCCTCTGGTTGCACGAATACAACTAATTAGGCTTTGGTGTGAATAATTAAAGTGGTGTAGCGTGACCAGCAGTAGTAACAAGTACATTTAGTGAAAAGCAATTAGCGAATTTAGCACCTGCAAAGATCATTTATCCTTTTTAATAATTTAGTGTTGTTGTAAGGAAAGAGCTCTCTGGCTGGTTTTCAAACCCTAGTGAACTACATGGACAACTGCCTCCTACATGAAATGTTACCTTTTAAGTGATTAAAGCGATTTGGAGACTAGGGAGGGACTGGTTTGTCATGGAAATAACACATGGGAGGCTCACAATTGATGTTAGCATTAGTATTTTGCTAAGCTCTCTCTCTCTCTAACATATTTATATTTATATATATATATATATATATATATATATATATATATATATATATATATATATATATATATATATATATATATATATATATATATATATATATATATATATATATATATATATATATATATATATATATATATATATATATATACATATATATATATATATATTCAGTATCTCACAGAAGTGAGTACACCCCTCACATTTTTGTAAATATTTTATTATATCTTTTCATGTGTAAAGTAGTGTAATGTAAACCCCTGGATATGACGCTGAGCATGTGCACTCAACTTATTTAGTCGACCATGGCGAGGCCTGTTCTGAGTGGAACCTGTCCTGTTAAACCGCTGTATGGTCTTGGCCACCGTGCTGCAGCTCAGTTTCAGGGTCTTGGCAATCTTCTTATAGCCTACGCCATCTTTATGTAGAGCAACAATTCTTTTTTTCAGATCCTCAGAGGGTTCTTTGCCATGAGGTGCCATGTTGAACTTCCAGTGACCAGTTTGAAAGACTGAGAGCGATAACACCAAATTTAACAACCTGCTCCCCATTCACACCTGAGACCTTGTAACACTAACGAGTCACATGACACCGGGGGGAGAAAATGGCTAATTGGGCCCAATTTTGGCATTTTCACTTAGTGGTGTACTCAATTTTGTGGCCAGCAATTTAGACATTAATGGCTGTATGTTGAGTTATTTTGAGGGGACAGTAAATTTACACCGTTATACAAGCTGTACACTCACTACTTTACATTGTAGCAAAGTGTCATTTCTTCAGTGTTGTCACATGAAAAGATAACATAACACATAATAAAATATCTACAAAAATGTGAGGGGTGTACTCACTTCTGTAAGATACTGTGTGTGTGTGTGTGTGTGTGTGTGTGTGTGTGTGTGTGTGTGTGTGTGTGTGTGTGTGTGTGTGTGTGTGTGTGTGTGTGTGTGTGTGTGTGTGTGTGTGTGTGTGTGTGTGTGTGTGTGTGTGTGTGTGTGTGTGTGTGAAAAAAAACAGTAATATGGTGAAATATTACTACAATTTAAAATAATAGTTTTCTATTTTAATATACTTTAAAATATAAATCCTTCAGAAATCATTCTAATATGCTGATTTGATACTCAGTTATTGTCAAAGTTGGAAACAGTTGTGTTGCTTAATAATTTTTGGAAGCTGTGATACTTTTTTCAGGATTCATTGATGAATAGTCAAAGAGAACAGAATTTATTCAAAATATAAATATTTTCTAACAATAAAAATCTTTATTATCTCTTTTTATCAATTTAATACATCCTTGCTGAAAAAAGTATTAATTTCTTCCAAAAAAAAAAAGAAAGAAAAACATACTGACCCCAAACTTTTGAACAGTAGTGTATATTGTTACAAAATATTGAATTTAAATAAATGCTGCTCTTTTTTAACTTTTTATTCATCAAAGAATCCTGATATTGTAATAAATCATCATATTAGAATGATTTCTGAAGGATCATGTGACACTGAAGACTGGATTTAATGATGCTGAAAATTCAGCTTTGCATCACAGACATAACTTATATTTTAAAGTAAATTATAGAAAACCATTATTTTAAATTGTAAGAATATTTTACAATATTACTTTTTTTTTTTTTTCCTGTATTTTTGATCAAATAAATGCAGGCTTGATGAGTAGAAGAGACTTCTTTCAGAAACATTAAAAATAGTAATGTTTCCAAACTTTTGAACGGTAGTGTGTGTATGTGTGTATAATATATATATAATATAGGGTACAGCGGGGCTTAAGTCGCCACAGGGCAAAAGGTGCCTTTGCTTTTATTTTCTTCTAAACCTCTAGATGGCACAAAAATTTGCCACAGCACTTTCCTAAACATCCGCTTTTCAAGATACATGTGCAAATTTGTCTGATCACGTCAAAGTTGATTCTGAGGTAGTTTGATCTAATATTTGATGTTTTTTTTAATTTTGTCGATTTAAGTAGCGATTAAATTAATGTTATATAATATATAAAACCCGGATTTTAATAGGCAAATACTTAAGAATTGAACGTTTTTGGGATGTGCTGGAGTGCTGTTGGGATGTTTACGGAGTGCTCACCTCTTGCATTGTCAATACAGGATCTTGACCAAAAATGGATGCACCTCTTGATATAAATAACATCACAACATTTATTTCCATCAAGAGGTGCATCAATTTTTGGCTCAAGATCTTGTATTAACAATGCAAGAGGTGAGCACTCTGTAAAGTCTGCTCCAGCACAACCCAAAGACTTTCAATGATTTCCAATTCATATGTGAAAATGATTCTTCATGTTCTTTCCCAGACATTCTTTCACAATCATTCCTGCCTCGAAGCGTTCTCGTCCTCGGAGACTAGATTTTTAAGCATAGCCTCTGCGTGCATTTAGTACAGAGGAAAGTGTTTCTGTGATGCTAAATGCTAACCCCTGCCGGAGAAACCTCATCTGCCCACAGTACATTAAGATTTCATGGCCTCCACCCCGCCCTCGCTGAGAGGCTCTAACTTATTTACACCTCTGAAATCCCCTAATAAGGGTACTTACATTGATTCTCTCCCTAACCAGGCTCCATTACAGATTAAACAGGTCTGTAGAAGAGAGAATGACGAGTTGAATGAGAGACAAGATTATAGGAGCCGTGTGATTTATCTGAATTTGTTGCACACACCTCATTCTCTCTCCCTCTCTCTCTCTCTTTCAGTGCTGTGGAGGTTGAACAGACATACACCTCACTCTTATGTCAAGCATCAATTAAAGCAATTTTCTCCTTGGAAGTAAGTGTCTTCCTACTCTATTTGAGATTATTAACATCTGTGGTTGATTTTTCCCTGCTTAAAGGAACAGTTCACCCAAAATTAAAAATTCATGTCATTATTTACACACCTTCCCTCATGTTATTCCACACTTGTCTGTGGTACACATTTTTACATGTATCTAAATTTAGTGATAATATGATTAAAACTGTGGGGAAAGGCAAATACATGTCATAACATATATAAATGTATAAAGAAACACATATTTAACACATATATAAATAAATAATTTTATTATTTTTATTTAATATTTAAAAATAAATTAATACTAAAATGGCTGAAGCATAACCTAAATAAGGTAATAATATAAGAATATTAGAAAAATGTTTTAAATGTGTTTTAAATATGGTAATTATAATATAAATGCATTTTATATGTTATGTGTTATAAAATGTGTTTATATATATATATATATATATATATATATATATATATATATATATATATATATATATATATATATAATATGTGTGTACACACACACACACACAGATATAGAGAGTCATTAAAAATCTTTGCGTGATGAACACATTCAATTATGCTGTTCAAAATGATCTAAAGCTCTTAAATATGTCTTCAAAAATGTTATTTTTTTGTTCAGTGACAAAACCAACAACAGTTGTATTTGTAACAACAAGAGGGTGAGAAAATGAAAGACTTATTTTTGTGTGACTGATTCTTTAAAGAGCAGTAGGCGTGACATCAATCACATTGTCAGAGCGATGCCCCCTATCTGCCACATGATGTATCATCCTTGAAAACTTCAGGACATTCTCACTGGATCCAAACCAGAATTATTCCCTGCTGCTGAACTAAACTGTCTTGTGTGTAATTGATAGCGGTGGAAAGATGTGTTGAATGTTTATCAGTCACGTTTAAAACAAGTGACAGAGATGCCAAGGGAGATTCCATTAGCATAGAGCTTCGTTTAGCATTAGTGAGGAGTCTCATGTGAGCCGTTTCAGAGGAAACTCTTAGACAGGTGTTTCTTCAACTATTTGTCCCTGTGGACTTTTGGAAAGTAAACTCTCTTAAAACTCCTTTTTTTTTTTTCTTTTAACAATGTCAAACAGTTGACATGCATGCATCACAGGAGAAGTTTGTAATTTTGTACACACATTTATTATTATTATTATTATTATTATTATTATTATTTTCTGAAATGTCATTTCCAACAGTGTTATTTTCTTCCAAATCTCAATTATGTACTGTGAAAATTACATTTTAATTTTTTTTTTTTTTACAACAAATGGCCTTTTATGTATTCTAAGTGCTGATAATTACATGTATTATTTAATTATATTAAATATAATTCAATTAAATATTACATTTAAATTATTGAATTAAACAATTAAATATAGTGTTTCTTTATATTAAATATACTATTTTAATTTAAAGTGAAACAGTTAAATATAGTATTTTATTAATATTAAATATAATATTTTTTATTTAAAATCTTTCTAAAAATTGCATTTGAAAAATTAATCCAGCTTTGATCACAGAAATAAATTATGTTTTAGTGTAGGATTGTCAAACGATTAATTGCGATTAATCGCAAATAAAATAAAAGTTTGAGTTTGCATAATATGTGTTCTGTGTGTAAGTATGTATTATATATATATATATATATATATATATATATATATATATATATATATATATATATATATATATATATATATATATATATATATATATATATAATATACACACACACACACACACAAACAAATGAATGTGTATATTTAAGAGAAATATGTTATGTACAAAATATTTTTATTTATATATAATATAAATTATATAAAAATATAAATGAATACATATACTTGTAAATATTTCTCAAGTATATACATGAATGTGTTTGTATTCATATCTACATAATAATTACACACAGTTTATTTTGTATGCGATTAATTGCGATTAATCTTTTGACAGCCCTATTTAAAGTATATTAAAATAGAAAAACATTTTTAAATTGTAATAATATTTCACAATATTTCTGTTTTTTCTGTATTTTTGATTAAATTAATTCAGGCTTGATGAGCATAAGAGACTTCTTTCAAAAATATTAAAAATATATAAGTTTCCAAACTTTAATTTAATATAATCTTTTTACTGTTTAATTTAATAAAAGAAATTGAATTTAATATGTTCATATGTTTATGATTTTATTTTTTTCATCTGTATGGGTCCTAGACAAGCATAACATAATAGGACCCTATACATATGACACATTTGCAAAATGCTTCTTTGCCAAACGATGAAAGCCTGTAAAAAGTTTTTGACCTTCATATTTTAAAAAGAATCTGTTTACCCTGTATCCAAAGTTGAAAAACACCTAGACGCATATGTCGTCTCTGTTCGCTCTGTCAGTCAGACGTCTCCTCATGACTCCAGAGGAGCAGAGAAATTGGCTTTACTTAGTAGAGCAAGACACACAGATAGAGCAAGTCAACTCCATCTAGAACTCCATTCAGGGATTGAATCATCAGTTTCCATTTGGACCTTCTCCACCAAATTGAAAATGAATGTTTGTGCAGCTTGGCCTCGGACATGGCGCTCACCCCGAAGTTTAGAGTGCTTGTGAGATGATTTTGGAAGTGGACCGGGGACAGACCCCGAGCTTGGATGAGCCGCTGATGCCACAGGTGATAATCACAGCCGTGTTTGTGTGCTCAGGGTGGCTGTAATTATCAGCAGAAGGCTGTGGAGATAAATGCTCGGGAATGAGAGCAAGCGTCTGGCAGGCGGCACAGTTATCTGAGCCGAGGTTGAGCGTCGATAGCTGGCGAGAGAGATTTTAACAGTAGCGTGTCGGCTAAAGCCTGGCTTTGATGTTGCCCAAACCCGCCTGAGCCCTACAACATTTCCTTATAGGCAAGATATGAAAGGATAACGAGTATGTGTGTGATCATATCTGGAGTGCGTCGCTGTTTAGTCATGTGGGAAATTCTACCACTTATTTAAACCAATGCCAGCACAATAAAGGGAGATCTCAGGTGCCTCAGACGGCTTTATTTTAGTTGTGAACTTCGACTGCTTTGTATCACATCCTTAAGTCTCCTTTTCCTTTAAAAGGGACATATCATGAAAGACAGGATTTTTCTTGCTCTTTGAGATTTGAAAGACTGTAAAAGTTAGTTTCAATAATGTAAAACACCTCCTCAGTTCAACCACTGCATTAAAGGGATATTTCAGCCTAAAATGAAAATCATTTACTCTCTCTGGTGTTGTTCTAATGCCGTATGCTCTTTTTTCTTTCATTGAACACAAAATGAGAATTTAAAAAAAATGTCCCGCTTGCGCTCATCCGTGATGGCAGTGAATATGTGAAAATGCAGCTTAACTTAAATCGTTGTAATTAAAGAAATCTTCGGAATATAGACCTACGTTTTAAATAAGACACTCAGCAAATTGCTGAAGTGAAAACACTTCAAAGTATGAAAAAGTTATAGAAGTTTAAATTTACTGTAAATCAAATTTACTGTACTATTTCTTTAATATTATATAAAATATGTATATTTTACAAAATTATTTTACTCTAAAATTGATATAAAATCGAAGCCACTATGCCATTATGCTAACCAAGTTGTGTTCCAAATTTGAAGTTAATATCACAAAAATTGAAGTTCCCATGAGATTTTGTTTAGGCGTTGTACCGAAAATAACCACCGGGTGTCATCTACATTTCATTGTAATTTTTTTTATGCATTCTCCTGTAACAAAATATTAAATTTCTGTCCAAATATCATGAAACAGACAGCAAATATGGAAGCTTGAGATTCAGACATTTCTGACGAAATGTTTTGTCAAGATTAAAAAAGTAAATTTTGTCAAATAATTTTTTTAATATGAAACATGACAGCGCCCACTAGGGGGAGGAGGCCGCTAAAAGGATTTAAAGTACCATTTACATGGTAACGCAATGTTCAATTTCGAAATGTTTTTCACAGGATGAATTCTATGTTAAGCTTTCGAATGATACCTAACTTATGATGATTACTAAAATATGATATAAATAAATAAAAACGCGTCCTGCTAGCGGGACGGTGACAGTTAAGGGGTGATAAAAAAACACTAAAAGTATCACAGAATGATCCCATGCAAAACGTGCTGTATATAACAAGTGTTCTGGGGATTTATGATATGACATTTAATGTATTATTTAAAGAAAATCCTGGCCTTTTGCCATGGATCTTCTGTGCAAAGCTACGCGACGTGTGCTTTCGTAAGATTCTGTTAGCGCCGTGGTTCATTCCGTCTCGCCCAGAAAAAGCAAACAAGTTGTGAGAAATCAAGGTTGACAAAAAATGGACATGAAATACAATCCACGTACCTTCTTCTCTGAGGTGAATATATCCGCTGTGTTCATCGTAACAAGAAGTTATCACGTTCTTCACATCTGTCAACTGTCATTCTGACGGTCATCAGACAAACAATGTTCCGGAGATATTTAACGCATATTTATTAAAGGATTAGTTCACTTTCAAATAAAATTTTCCTGATAATTTACTCACCCCCATGTCATCCAAGATGTTCATGTCTTTCTTTCATCAGTCGAAAAGAAATTAAGGTTTTTGATGAAAACATTCCAGGATTATTCTCCTTATAGTGGACTTCAATGGAGCCCAAACGGTTGAAGGTCAAAATTACAGTTTCAGTGCAGCTTCAAAGAGCTTTAAACGATACCAGACGAGGAATAAGAGTCTTATCTAGTGAACCGATCAGTCATTTTAGAAAAAAATGTAAATGTATATGCTTTATATAAACAAATGATCGCCTTCCAACTGCTTCCGGCAAAACCGCACTTTCGTATTCTTCAAAAAGCTTACGCTGTATGTCCTACGCCTTCCCTATTCTACTTACGGAAAAAATGGAACTGGCGCTGCGTTCGTTCCATTAGTAGAAAAGGGAAGGCATAGGACATACAGCGTAAGCTTTTTGAAGAATACGAAAGTGCATCGATGTCCTCTACAAGGAGAATAATCCTGGAATATTTTCATCAAAAACCTTAATTTCTTTTCGACTAAAGAAAGAAGGACATGGACGTCTTAGATGACATGGGAGTGAGTAAATTATCCCGAAAATTTTATTTGAAAGTGGACTCATCCTTTAATCTTGATTTGTGTGCTTTTTCTGGGTGAGATGGAGTGAACTGCGGTGCTAATAGAGTCGTAGACGGTCAGCATTTTTGTTAAACAATACATTAAGGAGCCACCATTTTCAACTAAAAGCAGAAAACTTTTTATTCGTTTTGGTCATTCATTTACACGACAACAGCGTTTTGGGGACCTAAAAATGCAAACTTTTAAAAACGGGTGTCAAAGCGCACGTTTTTGAAAACGATACAGTTATCGTCTTTGTTTAAACTACAAAAACGTGAGGTTGTGAAAACAGTGACCTCATGCAACATCTCCATCTACTGGCCTGGCATGAATAATACAGCATTTTTAATAAATCAATCATTTTTCCAAACAAAAAATATCCTTTGCCTATCATCAGTAGTCCACATACCACTTGATTCCAAAGAGACAAAAATAAAAAGCATAAACAATTTAATAAGAAGCTATTCTCTTGTTTTCAAAGATACGCATTAATTTCACCATAAACCCTATTTAGTAAATTGAATTCTTGCTTGTTTTTATAAATGAATAATATTCTGTTAAATTGAGATGGTATTTTATTTATCCTGCAAGAGAGTCAGAGTTAAAACTAGATCATGAAGTAGTAATGAAAGCGTCTGTTGGGCCATCAATTTATTCTTTTTGAATTCAAGAAGCTGTGATGTACAATACAACCCTTTTAAAAACATTTCTAAAGCATTACTGAAAGAATCATCTCTCTGAATGGAGGTTGGCCCACGCTAGCCTGGGTCGCTCCTGACCGCCCGCCGCCTGCTGTGAGTGACAGTTCCCTGATCATCTCCCTGATTTTAGAACCTAATTATCCGACACGTCTGAGCGTCACTCGCCACTATCGCCCACTAGATCAACAGAGAGATGGACAGAGAGAGGGAGGACAGCCGCTAAAGCAGAACTAATGTGATATGAATCCCACCAGCACCAAAGCAGGAGAGAAATATAATTAAGGATCAGATGTCAGTCTGTTTGGATGCGCGCTAGCTACTTATAGCGCTGCCGAGGGAAGCAGAAGCGCTATTTTTAGAGCGCGGGATGACAGGAGGGGTCAGGCGTGACCGGTAGCCACTGTCCTTATGACACCTGCTCTGGCCTGAACCAGGTGTGCGAGAGATAAACGTGTGCGAGAATTGCTGGCCTGTGCAGAAAAAAATCGCGAGAATCACCTTAGCATAGTAGGAGAGCGTGCGGTGTTGCAGCATCCGCGCTTTATATCTGACCTCTTTGTTTTGAGCCGCTTTTGTTGGAGTTTGTGCTTTTCGGCCGGAGACTTTCAGAAGTGCTGAGGGGACAGAAAGGGCCCGGACGGCCGGCGAGTGGACTGGCGGGTGTCTGCTCGTTTACAGCGGTGACATTTCGTGGAGAGGGATGTTGTGAAAGCGCAGACGCATGTATGTTGATCTTAAGGAAAGGTCAGGCCTGTCTCGACGGAGCTAATCAACTGCTGCTCTCTCCAAACCGCTGTGCGGGTCCCGAGCGCTCGTGAACGTTAATCTTCATTTGCATGCATTTGTAAATGTGTGTGAGTGTGTGGTCAGGGGTTTGCCTTAGGTGTGTGAGCTGCACATGAACTTAATTGGTGAAAGTTGTAGTGCTAGTAATTATGGGGAAGGAGAGAGAGGATGAATGGGTTCAGGACACGACATGGGCTGGATTCAAATGAAGGGTATTGTTGGCCTGAAGTGTGTGTCATGTTTATCAGTGGCGTGCAGCACGCTGCAAAGTTTTCTTTCATCCCATGATTTGTTGCAAAACTTTACAGTACTGCAGATAAATGAAAATAAGTTGTAAAAATGGTAAAATAATTCAGTTGAATCTAGTTTTACTTGTTATTTGTAGCAGAACATTTGACAATTTTTGTGGCAGAGAAGTTTTCTGTTTATCTATCTATCTGTCTGTCTGTCTGTCTATCTTTTGTCTGTCTGTCTGTCTATCTTTCGTCTGTCTGTCTGTCTGTCTATCTATCTATCTATCTGTTTGTGTCTGTCTGTCTGTGTCTATCTGTCTATCTTATCTTTCATCTGTGTGTGTGTGTGTGTGTGTCTGTGTGTCTGTCTATCTGTCTGTCTATCTGTCTGTTTATCTGTCTTGTCTATCTGTGTGTCTGTCTGTCTATCTATCTATCTTTTCTGTCTGTCTGTCTGTCTATCTTTCGTCTGTCTGTCTGTCTGTCTATCTATCTATCTATCTATCTATCTATCTATCTATCTATCTATCTGTCTGTCTGTCTGTCTGTCTGTCTGTCTGTCTGTCTGTCATCTGTCTATCTTATCTTTCGTCTGTGTGTGTGTGTGTGTCTGTGTGTCTGTCTGTCTATCTGTCTGTTTATCTGTCTTGTCTATCTGTGTGTCTGTCTGTCTATCTATCTTTTCTGTCTGTCTGTCTATCTTTTGTCTGTCTGTCTATCTATCTGTTTGTGTCTGTCTATCTATGTATCTATCTATCTATCTATCTATCTTTCGTCTGTCTGTCTGTTGTCTGTCTGTCTATCATCTGTCTCTCTTTCTTTCGTCTGTGTGTGTGTGTGTATCTGTTTTGTCTATCTATGTGTCTGTCTGTCTGTCTGTCTGTTTATCTGTGTGTATATCTATCTATCTATCTGTCTGTCTATCCATCTATCTGTCTCTGTGTCTGTCTGTCTATCTATCTATCTATCTATCTATCTATCTATGTGTCTGTCTGTCTGTCGTCTGTCTATCTTCTGTCTGTCTCTCTATCTGTCTCTCTTTCTGTCTGTCTGTCTGTCTGTCTCTCTTTCTGTCTGTCTATCTGTCATCTATCTATCTATCTATCTATCTATCTATCTATCTGTCTGTCTGTCTGTGTTGTCTGTCTGTCTGTCTGTCTATCTATCTATCTGTCTGTCTGTCTGTCTGTCTGTCTGTCTGTCTATCTGTCTATCTGTCTGTCTGTCTATGTATCTGTCGCAAAGAATGATCACACTTTAAAGGCCTGTTCACACCAACAATAACAATAACTATATTAGCGTTCATACCAGCGTCCAGTACTGTTCTTGTTCTAAGCGCTCACTTCACTTTTGTCATCTGCCGCTTTAAAAGCTAAAGTCTGATAGATTCTGATTAGCTGTTAATGCTTTAATCGTTCATCAGCTAGAGAAAAAAAAAACAGTTTTGAAAGTGATTCCAATTATGTTTCTCTGTGCTGTTATCATTATAGTTGTGGTGTGGACTGATATTCTTTTCAGAATGATTTTTCGAGCTATATCGATACCTACTATATGTGAACAGGCACTCTTCTTATTTGAATGCTGGTAGTTTAAATTCCAACACCACAAAAATTTCTTGCAGTAATGTATTACTCCCTCTCTCTCTCTCTCTCTCTCTCTGTCTGGTTAAAGGCTCTCATTAGTGCGTAGAGACCAGGGGGATTTGCTGAGTTCGGGTGGCTCTGTAATGCAGAACCATCACAGCCTGATAATTGTGTTTGTATTGCAGTTACCCAGCGGCTCTTTGACTGACAGCTCGGGAGCGCTGAGTGTTTTGTGCTGTCGGAGACTCCAAAACCAGAATGAGCAGAACCACTAAACATGCATAAAACACACTACAGCACTATCACAAAAATGATATTTTTAGTGTAAAAGACACAGATACTGATGAAAGAAAAACATGTTTTGCAGCATGCTCAGCATACAAGAGCAACCCCCCTGCTATTGTTATAATTATTATTATTTTAAAAGTGAAAGATCCCTGGTAAAATCGGTGAATGTTCTATGTTATTGTGGCATGTAATAGTTATAAACACACACAGACTCCTGGTCCCCATGTCCCAGCAGAGCAGCGGTGTGTATCACTGTCAGTGACCTGCAAAGCTTTTATTGGCTTTATTTATTTAGCAGCCAGCGGGAGGAGAATCCGATTTCTCCTGCTCTCATCGTGTTGACATTCCGCCTGAAGATGCTGATGGCCGGTTCAAAGCACACAAGTGTTACAGGCACGCTCTGATGTTTGGAAGAGTCTAAACACACACACATTCAGAGCTCAGTCACTACTTGACTCTGACCTTTGACCCTGATTTCACAAGCCAAACAAAAGTGCTCCCTCTTTTTTTCTCTTCTCTCCTGCTGCTGTATTTGCTGTATTATAGTGTTTACTGCATTCAGTTACACTCTATACTATATATATATATATATATATATATATATATAGATATATATATATATATATATATATATATATATATATATATATACACCCGATTCCAAAAAATTCCAGTATGTGGTCTGGCATTGTCATGTTGGAAAATGCAAGGTTTTCCCTGAAAAAGACGACATCTGGGTGGGAGCACATGTTGTTCTTGAACTTGGATATACCTTTCAGCATTGATGGTGCCTTTCCAGATGTGTAAGCTGCCCATGCCACACGCAATCATGCAACCCCAGAACAGTTTTCCACTTTGCCACAGTCCATTTACAATGAGCCTTGGCCCAGAGAAAACGCCTGCGCTTCTGGATCATGTTTAGATATGGCTTCTTTTTTGATCTATACAGTTTTAGCCGGCAACGGCGAATGGCACGGTGGATTGTGTTCATCGACAATGTTTTCTGGAAGTATTCCTGAGCCCACGTTGTGATTTCCATTACAGTAGCATTCCTGTATGTGATGCAGTGCCGTCTAAGGGCCCGAAGATCATGGGCATCCAGTATGGTTTTCCAGCCTTGACCCTTACGCACAGAGATTGTTCCAGATTCTCTGAATCTTTGGATGATATTATGCACTGTAGATGATGATAACTTCAAAATCTTTGCACTTTTTCTCTGCGAAACTCCTTTCTGATATTGCTCCACTATTTTTCGCCGCAGCATTGGGGGAATTGGTGATCCTCTGCCCATCTTGACTTCTGAGAGACACTGCCACTCTGAGAGGCTCTTTTTATACCCAATCATGTTGCCAATTGACCTAATAAGTTGCAAACTGGTCCTCCAGCTGTTCCTTATATGTACATTTAACTTTTCCGGCCTCTTATAGCTACCTGTTCCAACTTTTTTGGAATGTGTAGCTCTCATGAAATCCAAAATGAGCCAATATTTGGCATGACATTTCAAAATGTCTCACTTTCAACATTTAATATGTTATCTATATTCTATTGTGAATAAAATATAAGTTTATGAGATTTGTAAATTATTGCATTCCTTTTTTATTCACAATTTGTACAGTGTCCCAACTTTTTTGGAATCGGGTTTATATATATATGCGTGTGTGCTTGAGAGAGAGATAGTGAGAGTGTGTGAGAGAGACAGTGTGTGTTTGTGTGTGCTTTTGCCTTTGTTCAGACTGGAAAGTTACCATCATTCATTAAATTTTTTATTAGACTTTATTTGAATTACATTTTTTTATTCTATATTAAAAGATGCTTTATATATATATATATATATATATATATATATATATATATATATATATATATATATATATATATATATATATATATATATATATAATATATAGTATAAGTAGTATTTTATTTATTTATTTAAATTTCTCATCATCTTATATTGTCCCCATAATATTATCCCCATCAATAAATCTGTCTAAAAGGCCAAAAATGAAAGAAACTCCTCTCACTTCTCTGTGAAATGGAGCCGCAGTAGAAAAATCAAGCTTCATGGTTCAACTGACTTAATGGATGCAAAGCTACTTCATTAGAGACAATAAGGTGTGTAATAGATTCACGGTGGCGTCACAACAGTTTGAAGTGTGTGACTGAAAAATGAGGGGAAAAGAAATGAGAAATCGGAGGGAGAGAGAAAGGCACGGAGGAAAGGATGGACGGATAATAGAAAGGGATTGGTGGAGAATTTCTCTCCACCGTTCCATATTTAATCTTGTTTGGCCTGGGCCAGCTGTGTCCGCCATCCACACACAATTCCTGCGTTCCCAGCGGAGACTTGGCTTCGCCAGAAGGTGCAAAGAGGACCAGTAAGTGCTGGATCCAATCCTGAAATGCAGAAGTGTGTGTGTGTGTGTGTGTGTGTGTGTGTGTGTGTGTGTGTGTGTGTGTGTGTGTGTGTGTGTGTGTGTGTGTGTGTGTGTGTGTGTGTGTGTGTGTGTGTGTGTGTGTGTGTGTGTGTGTGTGTGTGCAGAACACAGCTGGCAGCAGTGTTGAGTGGAACAATAAACGGTCAGATGAGCCCAGACATGGATGGGCACACACACACACAGCAGAGGTGCGCTCCTGCCACAGTCTAGTCCTCAGGCCAGATTGTTAATGGCTCACACCGCTGGCCTTGTCGCCATGGCGAACCGCTTGCGCGCTCCATCAAATGAAAATAAATGAAGAGCCGGTCGGGATAATCACTCATATGGAAATTCAATGGAGACTCTGACGGGAACTTCACTGCGCACTTTCAGACCTCTTCGGCTCACAGGAGCGCTGCGGACCACATCCAGCTATCCGTCTGCCTATCTGTCCGTCGATAGGTGTGTTCGACATCGGCTACGGCTGGATGCAACGAATCGGCGAGAGTAGCTGAAAACAGAGACGAAGTTAGGGCTGGACGATTAATCGAAAAGTAATCAGAAATTCAGAACGTTATTTCGTTTTTTTTTAATCCTGTTAGTACTTCCCACTTAAAAACATACTAGCGCGCTTGTAGCCACGTGACTCCGCCCCGTCCAGTCAACACGCAGGTGAACGCCGAGTCAACACACAGAGACGGCGCGCGAGCTGTGAGCCTTACGTCTTCATTACACTTTGTCAGTTGTATGTGTTTTAAGGTTTGCCAATTTAGACATTCAAGCGATTTAAACGATTTAGACGATCGAACCATAGATAAAATAACTGCTGAAAGTGAGCTGTTATGATCACTCTTTCAAAAGGAAAAAATATCCCACCTTTAATAGTCAAGCCTATTAACAGTACAAATTTGTAAGTGAACTATGAGGGGGGGAAAAAACAAACAAACAAAATAATCGTTCATTAATCGTAATCGAGGTAAAATGTTCAATTAATCACGGTTTTGATTTTAGGTCATAATCGTCCAGCTCTACATGAAGTCGGACACTTTCTGCTTCTCGTAGCGACGCTCGCGCTGCGTTTGCATACTTTATCACAGCTGAAGTGAAATAAATGCAATATTTGACTAATACACTGACGTTTCAGAGACAGTTTCATTCAATACTTTATGTCCTGCTTACAGCGTCTGTTTTTACAAGAGTAAAGTTCAACATAAGCATATATTATTTAAATACCAATGTAGTGGGGTCTACGTTTTTATCAGTTTTAAACATGACAACGTTTGTTAACGTTATATATATATATATATGTGTGTGTGTGTGTGTGTGTGTTATTTGCCTTCATTCAGATTATGAAATTACACAATACTGAATTCATGCAGCATGTTGGAGTATGTGAACTACCAGTCAGTCTACAACTAAAAATGATCCATCTGTAATAAAGACACAAGTTTTGTGCAGACCTCTAATAACTCCACCCATTCCGTGTTTGGGTCCTTGTGTTCTGCTTGAAACATGGCTTTTTGTGTATTTGACAGCTTGAACCCAACCGTGTCCTGTAATCTTCAGTGGCGCAGGTGAAAGACACGTGTGGACTTGCCTTGAAGCAGCAGGCAGTGAATCTGAGAGCTTGTGAGATCTAACAAGGCCGTTTTTCCTGCAGACGTCGAGCTGAAGGTGTTTTGTTCCTTCGCCTGACTGAGGAGAAAACGGGATTATCTCTCTCAGGCAATAATAAACCTACGCTAATGAGTCTTCTTTTCTCTCTGTCTGTCTCTCTCCTGGAGGTAAACCCCTCTGTTCTTCAGTACAGTTATAATTTAACACTCCTGGCTCTCCGCTTGGATTCCTCCAGATGTTTTCGCTTCATTAGTGCATTACTTGTTTCTTTATTATTTATTGACACGTTTTGAGACCACATTTGCCCTCGGCTAATTCTGTATCTGTCGTCAGGTAAAGAGTTTGTTTTTTCTGTCGGCCCTCAATGTCCTGTTGGAGTGGGCCGCAGTGGCTCTGAGCCCATTGGTGTTGAGCCCTGCTGCGCCGGTATTGCGTGATGTCGAGCCGCAGCACTTTGATCCTGCGCAAATTTCAGGATTAGCGGCCGGATTAACGGCGCGTGTGATGGATGAAAGAGCCCGCCGCACGGGGACAGGAGACCGGATCCGCACGCGATGACCTATAACCGCACATCTGAGGGAATTTGTATGGCAACAGACGGTTTTTGGGGCTGGATGTGAGCGATTTGCATGCATAAGCAAACGAATCTTTGAAGCTACATGCCGTACAATGAGAGAGACAGAGCAGGAATTCGGTCACCCTAATCAGAGTTTAAAGACTCTGTCTCTCGAAGAAGTTTTGTGTCAGGGAAAAGTTTCCCTCTACATGTTTTAATGAAAAGGTTTTTGTCTTTCATCGTGCTTAAACAAGGGAGCGCAGAGCCTTTTATTTTTCCGCCCTTCAGCCAAGAAACTGCTTTGCCCCAGATATCAGCTGTTCGTTTGGAGTTTCTTTCATAAGACCTGTGTGCGCTTTAGTCAGTGGGAATGTATGTTGTGTCCTGTGATAATGTTCAATCATGTATTTACATGTACAAAAAAACACTGTTAACTATCAAAAATCAGCTTTTACATGATTATACTATAATTTATTTATTGACCTTAGATGTTAGGTTGGTTGCTAGGGTTTTTAGGGGGTTTCCAGGGTGTTCTGGGTGGTTGCTAGGGTGTTCTAGGGATTTTCCAGGGTCGTCACTAGAGTGTTGGTAGAATGTTATGGTGGATTCTATGGTGTTCTGAATGCTTGCTAGTGTTCTATGGAGTTTCTAGGGTGTTTTGAATGAGTGATATGGTGTTTTATGTGGTTTCTTGTACATTTTAGATGATTGCTAGGTCTTCTGGGTCATCACTGGGGTGTTGGTAGGATGTTCTGGGGGTTTCTAGGGTGTTCTGAATGGTTGCTACTGTTCTATGGAGTTTCGAATGAGTGATATGGTGTTCTGAGTGTTTGCTATGGTATTCTAGGGGGGGTTCTAGTACATTCTAGATGTTTGCTACTGTAGGTGTTCCGGGTCATCACTATGGTGTTGTTTGGAAGTTCTTTGGGTTTCTATGGTGTTCTGAATGGTTAGTACTGTTTGTATGGAGGTTATAGGGTGTTTTGAATGATATAGATATGGTGTTCTTGGGGGTTTCTAGGGTGTTCTATGTGGGTGCTAGGGTGTGCAAAGGGGTTTCTAGGGCTTTTGTGCTTTCTAGGGTGTTCTATGTGGTTTCTATGGTGTTCTAAGGTGTTTCTATGGCGTTTTGTGGTTTCTGGAGTGTTCTGTGCGGTTTCTAGCGTGTTCTCGGCAGTTTCTGTTGTGTTCTAAGGGGTTTCTATGGCATTTTGTGTTTTTTAGTTTGTTCTATGTTGCTTCTGTCATGTTCTAAGGGGTTTCTATGGTGTTTCGAGTGTTCTGTGAGGTTTCTAGTGTGTTCTATGTGGTTTCTAGGGTGTTTTGTGGTTTCTAGGGTGTTCTGTGAGGTTTTTAGTGTGTTTTATGTAGTTTACATGGTGTTCTAAGTGGTTTCTAAGGTGTTTTTTTTTTGGGGTTTTTTAGAGTGTTCTGTGAGGCTTCTATTGTGGTCTCTGTAGTTTCTAGGGTGTTCTAGGGCTTTCTGTGGTTTCTGGGATGTGAGGTTGCCAGTGTGTATTATCCAGTTTAGGGCTTTTTGTGGTTTGTTCTAGATGATTGCTAGGGTATTTTGGGTCATCACTAGAGTGTTGGTAGGATTCTGTGTGGTTTCTATGGTGTTCTGAGTGTTTGCTATGGTGTTTTAAGGGGTTTGTAGTATGTTCTGGATGATTGCTAGTTGTTCTGGGTCATCACTAGGGTGTTGGTAGGATATTCTGGGGGTTTATAGGGTGTTCTGAATAGTTGTTACTGTTCTATGGAGTTTATAGGGTGTTTTGAATGAGTGATATGGTGTTCTAGGGCAGTGGTTCTCAACTCCAGTCCTCGGGACCCACTGCTCTGCACATTTTGTATGTTTCTCTTATCTGACACACTCAGTTCAGTTCATGCAGACTCTCCTAACGAGCTGATGATCGAAATCAGGTGTGTTAAATAAGGGATACATACAAAATGTGCAGAGCAGTGGGTCCCGAGGACTGGAGTTGAGAAACACTGTTCTAGGGGGTTTCTAGGGTATTCTATGTAGGTGCAAGGGTGTTTAAATGGGTTTCTATGGCATTCTGTGGTTTCTAATGTTTTCTTTGAGGTTTCTAGTGTGTCCAATGTGGTTTTAGGGAGTTATGTGAGGTTGCCAGTGTGTATTATCGGGTCTCTAGGGCGTTTTGTGGTTTCTAGTGTGTTCTGTGTGGTTGATAGGGGGTTTCTGGTTAGGACAAAAACTCTGGTAACATTTAAACGATATCTTTCTCATGTCATGTTGTCACGTCAAGTCTGATTAGGACATGGTGTAAGAGATTTTTTTTAGCTGTTTTATTGTCCACCAAGTGAAAATAGCATGGCTTGTGCTATCATTCATGTTCATGGAACACGCCCTAAGTATGAGCAACCATATAAGTGTTTGTCGTAGCAAGCACTACTAATTGACCTCACCTTTATACTTGCTTAACCACGAAATTCAACACCCCAACAAATTAGCATCTTAATTCTGTTTCGTCATTTGCCTTAATTGAGACAGACGGCTAAGTTTCCTCCAAGGCTGCTCTCCGCGCTGATGGTCATAACAGAATTAATGGACGCAGGCCAGTGTGTCTTGACCTTCTGTCCTGCATTACAAACACACATGTCAAGGTAATTGGATCCCTGAAGATATATGTGTGATTCTTAAGCGAAGTCTCTGTCGCTGATCTATATGTCCACGTCCCATTTCCTTTGTGTCCATGAGCTCAGTATTGAGTTAGAGCTGCTGAAATGTCCTTTCAGGTCTAGCGCTGTCAGTAAATGCAGTCATTTATCTTCCTATATTAGAGGTTAAATATTATATGATTCCTTTCAAGCACCTGCAGGCAGATGCATTGAGATGGTCTTTGCTCCTATAGTGCTCCTAAACCCAATCCCAAAGTAAATCTCTGAGCAAAATTGGATTGCTCAGAGATTGCTCTTTCATAGCTCAGGAAAGTTGATGGAGTTTTAATTTCAGCATCAACTTTGTCTTGATGTTTCTCCTCAGATTCCTCGAACATGCACAAAACAACTGTTGACAGAAAGAGTCAATTGAGAAGATGTGGATGACAGCTCAGATCATTTGGTTTTGGGAGACTTTGATGAGTTTATATTGAACTGACTTTTGATTGGAGACTTTAGAGGAGACTTGTGAGATTTCTAGGGTCTTTTTTTCAGGGTCTGTCTTCTACAGGGTCAGTCACACTTTTGGACACAAGAAAAAAGTCTCAATTATTGCTCCATTTAACCTAAACAGTTGAGATATTGGAGATTGTATTTGTGATTTTTCTCTCCTTCAGGGTCAATCACACTTCAGACAGAAGCAAAAGTCTCCATTTCCTTTCCATTTAGTCTCATTGGTTATTTTTCTCTCCTATAGGGGCACACTTTCACTCCCAAGCCTCCATTTGGTCTCCATTTAAACTCATTGCTGTTTAGGAGAAACAACTGAGATGTTACATAGACCTCATTTGCGATTCTTTTTATCAAACCAAGCAAAAGTCTACATTTTCTGTCCATTTAAGCTCTTTGCTGTTTAGGAGAAACAATTGAGACATTAAAAAAAGTGTGGTGTTGTTCCCTACAGAATCAATCAAGCTTGCAAACACATTCAGAAGTCTCTTTTACTGTCTAGGAGAAACAATTGAGACATTGCAGAGATCTGATTTATTGGTGATTGGTCACACTTTTGAATCTATCTACACCCGAGTTACACCTAAACCACTGCTGAAACAAATCATACAAGAGCAAAAATGTCCTTAGGACAAAGTAAAAGAATAACAAACCACTTCCCGAAAAGAGGGCAAACAACGCAAACCAATTTAAGCCACCATTCCAAATTAAAAAGAATTGTTTAAGGGTATGAACTAAAAAGGGCAGATGCATTTACGTGAAGAAATGGAATTTGTAATAAATGAGCTTCGTGATCAGCAGGGAGAAGGGAAAAAAGATGAAAACTGCCAATAGAAGGGCAGGGGTTTTTATGTAAATGAATGTGAGAGCTGAAATTAACTCAACCCTCAGGGTGAGTGCGTTATCACTTCGCAGCGTCGATGGAACTCCAGGGAATGGCAGGTTAACATCATAAAACAGCCGCCCAGGTTTGAGCTTCGTTAGGCTTTTTAATTTGAAGAATGTTTCTCTGAAGGGATGAATGGGCCGAGAGATTGAGCACCATGGTCAAGCCAACCTGTAGTGACCTTCACCAACTGTTGTAGCCATAATGTGTTTGTGCGTCAACCTCGTCTTTTTACAGTAATGACTATTTTGCTGGTTGTTGGGATGTTCTGAGGGGTTGCTATGGTGCTCTGGGTGATTTCTAGGGTGTTGCTAGGATGTTCTAGGAGGTTGCAACGGTGTTCTTGTGCTTGCTAGGGTGTTGCCAGTATGTTTTAGTGGGTTTCTATGGTGTTTTGGGTAGTTGCTTTGCTTCTACAGAGTGGTTTATAGGATGTTTTAGAGCAGTGGTTCCCAAACTTTTTAGAGAGTCGTACCCCCTGAGGCATTTAACATCCTTCTGCATACCCCCTCTCTTCCACTTAGACTGCAGTCATACCTTTTCCATTAAGGGACAATATCTGCTCAAAATCAAAAATTGATTTTCCAGTTCATTTTTTACCTTTATAAAATAAATAATGTTTTAAATAAAAAATGTTTCATAAAGCAATATGCAGAGATGGGAAAAACTAAGTGATACTTTTAAATATTAAACTAAAATTCCCAGTAGGTGGCGGTATGTAAGGAAACTTATTTCCACCACAGAATAAAACAATTTAAAATGAATTTGCGACTTTTATCTCACAATTCTGACTTTTTTTCTCGCAATTGCGAGTTTAGATCTCAAAATTCTGACTTTTCTCAGAATTGATAGCTATAAACTCGCAACTGCGAGTTGTAAAGTCCAATTCTGAGGGGAAAAAATACTGACTTTTTTCCTCAGAATTGCACGTTTATATCTCACAATTCTGACTTTATAACACACAATTGTGACTTTCTATAATGCAATTATGACTTTTTTTCTCAGAATTGCTATTTCTCACAATTTTGACTTTTTAACTCACAATTGCGACTTAATATCATGTAATTCTGACTTTTTTCTCAGAATTGCATTTGTCACAATTCTGACTATAACATGCAATTGCGACTTTATATCACACTTTTTTTTTTATTCAGTAGCAGAAACAAGCTTCCATAGGTATGTCACTGTCTTAATGAGTGAGTAATCGAGTCATTCATTCAGTAACGATGCAAATGGCTGCATTTATGAATGGGTTATTGAATCATTGACTCTCGCGATTCGTTCAAAGCTGCAGATTCGTTTACAAAATACCGCTGTGTGTTGCAGTTTTGCTGTGGCTTTCGTTGGAAGTAGTTTTTCATTGCAAAATAGAGCAAACAATGACAATACTGTTTAAAATGTACTGTACATCACTTGATATTACCCTTTTGTTACTCAATGCCACATTTACAATCGTGTGGATATTTGGGGAAAATTGCATTCTTGCTCGTATAATATATTATCAACATTAAAAACAAGAACTCACATGGGGTATGTTTTTGTATTGAAGAGGGGTTTTGAGACTTAAATCAATCTCTATGCACAGTCTCTGTCTATAGGCTATTTGTTCTTAATGCTAGTAAGTCCCCACTTTTACAAAGGTACATTGTCGAGAACAGATTTGCTAAGGCAGCATTATCTGCACACAATCTATCATATGCACACTGCTTGTGTGGATGCAGTCAGTTTTGACCGCAAAAGATGTCTTGACTGGATGTCATGTATTAACGTATTTTCTGGGGGTTAGTATGATGTCTTAGTGGGTTTCTGAATGGTTTTTAGGGTTCTACCTTAGCAAGCACTACTAATTAACATCTTCATACTCACTGAGACCCCAACATCTGAACTTAGCATTTTTTCATTTGTTCTAATTCAAACCTTTTTTTTTACAGCAATGGCCACCTGGTTACCAGCGGTCCTACTGGTGCTACAAGTAACCGCTGCATCCTCTGAAGAGCCCATACTCGAGTTTTCCACAGACACGCCCATCAATAACGTGGCACAGGACTCCCAGACCGGGCTTGTTTACCTGGGTGCGGTCAATGCTATTTATCAATTGGACTCTTCATTGAACCTTGAGGCCAGAGCAGAAACGGGGCCTAAGAAAGATGCGAGGGGTTGCACACCTCCTGTGTCTACTTGCCAGGACCTGAAAGACACCAACAACACCAATAAACTGTTGCTGGTTAATTCGGCTAACGGGTCACTGATAGTCTGTGGGAGTTTGTACCGAGGAATCTGCTCTCTGCTCAACCTCACCAACGTCAAAGAGCAGATATACTACAGCGACAGCAAAGGGGAGCGGACTTATGCCGCCAGCACCGAAGAGCATGTTTCCGTAGTGGGCGTCATGGCCACGCTCGAAATCGACGATAAACCATTCAACGTCTTTTTGGTCGGCAAGGGCTATGGAAGCATGGACAGCTCGAAACTCATCAGCACCAGAATCGTGCAGAACTATCGAGACTGGGTCGTGTTCGAGAGCATCATCGAGGCGTCTACGGTTCAAGCAGTTCCCTTCGTGCCGAAGTACCTGCACGACTTCCGCTTTGCCTTCAAAAACGACAACTTCGTCTATTTCCTCTTTTCGCGCACTCTTGGTGGAACGGACAACAAGAACTTTACTTTCGTTTCACGCCTCTGCGAGAACGACAATCACTATTATTCGTACACGGAGCTTCAGCTTAGTTGCGGCCAGAAGAATCGCTATAATAAAGTCCAGGCCGCGTATTTGACAGAGCCGGGGAAAGAGCTGGCTCAGGCCATGTCCGAATCTGGAGAGTACGGGAATGTTCGGGAATGGGATAAAGTCCTGTTTGTGGTGGCTAGCTCAGAGGAAGGGGCCACTGAATCAGCTCTGTGTATGTACCCCCTTAAAAACATCAACCAGAAACTGTTGGCCATAGTTACCGCTTGTTACACGGACAACGGCAAGATTGACGACAGATTAGTTGTGGAGAGTCCCTACACATCCAGTAAAGATGAGCCATGTGTCAAACACGTTGTAAGTAGCAGCTTTTCATAACATTGATCAATGACACACTTCTGTTTTGAGGCAGAAAAGTTATTTCCGTGCAGTTTAGCAACTAACAATATTTAGCTTCTCAACAGTGTATGTATAATGAGCTTCTATCAAATTTTGTAATTGTCAGTTAAAAAGGACATCACGTCCTTTTTATTTTTATTTAAAGAAAATAAATAAAAAGTAAAATGGTGTGTAATTTCCAATTATTGGATTGGAATCCAATGCCCCTCAATGCCTAAGGTGGTTACGGTCCTGATTTAAACCCATCATTTACTTGGAAATAAAGGAAAGGAATTTTTTGTGCTTAACATACAGCACCCGAAGGGTAGAGGTGTACAAAATGTGCTCTCTTGCAACCTGTTTTATTTCTGTGATGCAGTGAAGGAAGAAGATATAAGAAAAAATGTAGACATGTAAAAAAAAAAAAAAAAATGTCTTGGAGTCAGAGCAAATTATATTTCCATGAAAGATTAACAAGACAACAAGTCCAGAAACATACTGTATATTTAAGTAAGTACTTGTTGTACATTTATTATATTTCATGTGCCTGTATATTCAAGTGTCTGTTTCCCTTTACTCTTTGTTATGTTGCAGAAAGACATTGTGATCCAGTATAAGTGCGGAGCTGATTTTCTTCCGTCTCCATTGGCCAGTCGGCAGGAGTTTGCCTTGAAGGCCAATCCTGTCTTCATCAGACAAAACCTGCTGACCGCAGTGGCTGTGGCTGTCGAGAATGATCACACCATTGCCTTTCTGGGGCACAGTGCTGGAGAGGTGATCAAGGTGAGATAAGTTGTGTTAAATTCTAGAAACTACATTCACACTGTGCTCAAACCCTCATCTGAGGTGCCATAACCCCATAGAGTCTTACTGCTTTATAAGTAAGTTGGAATGTGTTCTAGATGTTCATTAGTTATGTAAGAAGAGCAATACAGAATGTGAACTATTCATTTAAAGGGATTGTTCACCCAATAATGAACATTCTGTCAGCTTTTACTTATCCAGATGTCGTTCCAAACCTGTATGGCATTGTCTTCTGTGGAACAGTAAGAAAGTAAATGAGGCCTGCTGCTGGTGCTGCCAAGCTTTAGAATGACGAAAATCATCATAAAACTATCAATCAATCAATCAGTCAATGTTCATTTATAGAGCACATTTAAACACAACTGAGGATGACCAAAGTGCTTTACAATGAATAAAAGAATCACAATGAATTTAAAGGAAACAGGATCGAGAAATATTAACATGTTTAAAAAGCTTTTATAAAACTCTATATTCTGGAGTCATATAAAAAAAAATTTGTGAGGAAAAGATTAACATTTAAGTTATTATTGACTGAATCTTCTCCTTGGTGTGTTTATGGGAATTCATGATGGAAGTAGCAATGTGAATGGATCTTTTGTTTCAGATATTTTTTAGTGAATCATTTGATGCACTTCACAAAACCACTCAAGTGATTCATTCACGGACTATGTCAGGATGTGGGAAGGTGTTTGACATTGGTTCACTAGTTTTAGAAGAAATATTCTGGGGTGCATATCCCGAAAGCATCGTTAGCCAACTCAGGTCATAAGTCCCATTGAACTCTATTGGTAACGACGGAACTTGCGACCATAGTTCGCTTTGGGAAACACACCCCTGAATGATTCATTCATGAATCGGAGTGATTCAGTTCTTGAGTTCAAATCTCACTGAAGGAATATATTATCAGTGAATAATAGGGCTGGGTATTGACACAAACTTCAAAATTCGATTCAATTCGGATTCAATTCGATTTGATTCACTATCGATTATTTTGGATATATATCAAGATCAGTACATAGCAATTTTTCTCAATGAAAATGTTTTTTTCTAGCTGACTAACAAGTTTATGGTCACTGAATATGGTTTTCTGAGGTAAATGTGACGTTACGTGACATTTATTGACGTCTTTCCATGGTTGAAACACTGAGGGATTACATGAAACATATTCGGATTTCGGTAAGTTGTACTGTATCTTTCAACGTACCTTCATGTGTTCATTCATGTTTATTTCGCGGAGGAGATAATCGGTTCACGTGCGCTTCACATTGCGGCCTCTCTTGACCTGAGGCACTTCAGTGATCTCTCACGCCACATTAAACAGCGCCAAAATGGTTATTTTTTGAATTTTGTAATAAAATGGACATTGTTTGAAATCTGAGACTTATTTCATATCTTAAAGTAACAAAGCACAAACCTTATTGCCATTTATTGGATGGAAGGTGCGCTAAAATGTTCAGTTCATTCATCAACTGAAAACAGACTAGACTAATCGATTCTTGGGATTTGAAGAATCAATATCGGTTCATAAAAATGAGAACCGATTCAAATCGAGAAATCGATATTTTTTTACCCAGCCCTAATGAATAATGACTTACATTTTTGCTTTTCTCACCTACAGTTGTTGAATGATTTCAGAAGACTTGAAATATAGTGCAAAAGTCACGTGTACTGTTTTTAGGACACTTTAGTGTTTTTTTGAAACTTAGAAAATCCTCAGTCCTCATTAATTAAAATTTTCACAGAAAAGAGCAACAAGTGCAGTGTTCAAAATTTCTCCTTTTGTGCTCCAAAAAAGAAAGTCTGACACTTTTGGAACAACCTGAGGATGAGTAAATGACACAATAATCATTTTGGGGTGAACTAACCCTTTAACTAGCTTTTCCACAATGTAAAAATAACCACAAATTGACAGTCTGTAGGAGGATGCGGAACAAGAGCAGAGTGTTAGGCATTGTTTAAGAAATGTTGAGGAAACGAACATCTCTGGAAATTTGAGACAACCAATTAGTGAACCGCTTCAACCAGCTAGCTACCTGATATCACACACCTGATTTAGCAGGCGCGTCACAAAGCTTTAGTTTAGGCTTTGGCAGGTGAGGGAATTCGAGGGTGAACGTGGCGAATCTCTGACAGAGGGATGAAAGAGAAAAAGAAATCACTGACGAAACCCCAGACACAACTAAACACATTAGACATTATATTAGAAATAATGAACAACTCGCTCGACTTGAGTCCAAATCTTACTCTCAAATAAAAAGGCTTTGTTAGAGCTGATTATTTGTAGAATAGACAGATAATTGAGTGATAGATGGATAAAAACCAGTCCGGATGGAGGTTTTTGTGAATTCCCTGCGAACGGAGCCAAGGTTTATGGTCATTACGCAGCTTGCAGGCCATTAGTTGAGGGTTTTGACACAATGTCAGGTGTGGCTCAGGTGCGTGGGACGGGCTGAGGGGGTTTTGTGTGGTCTGTAAATATGACAGATGTGTCCTGTCCTGTGCTCGACTCTTTAATTGTGGGCTTCTCTGTGTCTATTGTTCTCTCTTTACACAGGTACATTTGTCAACCAAGTCAGAGGCGTACAACCCCGGTCCAGGCTACAAAACCAGCGGCTACGTAAATAAGAACCTTTTCTTTGACAAAACCAAGGCGCACTTGTACATCACCACAGAGAAAAAGGTACGAGGCTGGAGTCATTTATCATAGACGGTGTGCTCAGTAGTAGCTCTTTGATTATCTCAACCTCAGGAAACACACGATTGCCACTATTCCAGCGCCTTTTATTGTTACGGCTCCTGTTGGTGGCAAAATATACATTATTATTTTTTAAAAGGCATCGGTATAGTGTACATCTTGCTGAGTCTATGACCTTACATTGATGTAATTGCAGTGTTTATGAGGCGGTGATGTATTGAAATCCCTCAAGCTTTTTTGTTTGTCGTTTTCTCTGTAATTTTCTGCAATTAATTCAGCTTGAACTGCTTCACATACAGGCTTTGTTTAGATCAGTTCATTTCAGTATAAAGTTAAGAAACTACCTCACTTTTCATGGGTTTTAAAACTTTTTAAAACAGACGTCATTCCAATTTGCCTACTGAATTGTGATTGGTTTTGCGGATGTTGATTGGTCAGTACAGCTCTATTGAGTGCAGCTTTAATGAATCATTGTATTATTTTGTGTTCATGCAGATCACGAAGGTGTCCGTACAGGCCTGCCATCTGAAGACGGACTGCCAGACCTGCGTCAGTCAGAGAGATCCATACTGTGGCTGGTGTGTCCTGGAGGGAAGGTACCTGCGTTTTTAACATTCTTAAAATATAGCTTATGTCTTCCTGGTGCTCATATGGGAGATAAAGTTTTTAACCCAGAAATAGGTCCCTATTCTTCCATCTCTCACTGTATTTCCTGTCTATTTCCACTGTACTCTGCAAATAAAAAACAGGATATATTTTTATATATATATATATATATATATATATATATATATATATATATATATATATATATATATATATATATATATATATATATATATATATATATATATATAATGTATGTATGTGTGTAAATATATATATTTTAAATTTGAATTAATTAAAAATGGCATTTATGTGTGTGTGTGTGTGTGTGTGTGTGTGTGTGTGTGTGTGTGTGTGTGTGTGTGTGTGTGTGTGTGTGTGTGTGTGTAAATATATATATATATATATATATAATTGTGAGATTATTTGTATATATTTTATTTTTATATAATTTAATAAATTTTTGTATGTATAATTAACCTTTTTAAAAAATATATAAAATATGCATTGTATAATTTAATGCATTATTTATATATATATATATATATATATATATATATATATATATATATATATATATATATATATATATATATACAGTATAGTACAGTACTATTTGAATATATTTGACAAATTAATTTATTCCTGTGATCAAAGCTGAATTTTCAGCATCGTTACTCCAGTCTTCAGTGTCACATGATCCTTCAGAAATCATTCTGATATGCTGATCTGCTGCTCAAGAAACATTTATGATTATTTTCAATGTTGAAAACAGTTGTGTACTTTTTTTTTTCAGGTTTCCTTGATGAATACTTTTTTTTTCAGGATTCCTTGATGAATAGAAAGTTCAAAAGAACAGCATTTATCTGAAATACAAAGCTTCTGTAGCATTATACACTACCGTTCAAAAGTTTGGGGTCAGTAAGAATTTTAATTTTAATTTTTTTGAAAAGAAATTAAAGAAATTAATACTTTTATTCAGCAAGGATGCATTAAATCAATCAAAAGTGGCAGTAAAGACATTTATAATGTTACAAAAGATTAGATTTCAGATAAACACTGTTCTTTTGAACTTTCTATTCATCAAATAATCCTGAAAAAAAATATTGTACACAAATATTTTGTACAATTGTACACATTAAATGTTTCTTGAGCAGCAGATCAGCATATTAGAATGATTTCTGAAGGATCATGTGACACTGAAGACTGGAGTAACGATGCTGAAAATTCAGCTTTGCATCACAGGAATAAATTACTTTGTGAAATATATTCAAATAGAAAACAGTTATTTTAAATTGTAATAATATTTCACAATATTACTGTTTTTTACTGTATTTTTAATTAAATAAATGTAGCCTTGGTGAGCAGACGAAACTTCTTTTAAAAACATTAAAAATCTTAGTGGTTCCAAACTTTTGGACTGTACTGTATATATATATATATATATATATATATATATATATATATATATATATATATATATATATATATAGATATATATATATATATATATATATATATATATATATAGATAGATATATAGATATATATATATATATATATATATATATATATATATATATATATATATAGATAGATAGATAGATAGATAGATAGATAGATAGATAGATAGATAGATAGATAGATAGATAGATAGATAGATAGATAGATAGATAGATAGATAGATAGATAGATAGATAGATAGAAAGAAACATACTAAACAGTGTTTTAGACCATTACGTCTATGGAGAGTCCCCGTAAACCACATATACGTGTGTGTGTGTGGGTGTGTTTATATATATATATATATATATATATATATATATATATATATATATATATATATATATATATATATATATATATATATATATATATATATATATATATATATATTCTATTTCATTATTTTAAATTTGAATTTATTAAATTATTTATATTGTATAATATTGTGTTTGTATATATAATTGAACATTGAATTTTATTGTATTATTTACAGAAAACAAAGTTACAGTGTAAAGAACACAAGTGTTGTATTGTAATATTGTTGTATTTAATTGCGTGAGAGGCGTTGTGTTGTAATGTGTTATCGATTGTGTAGATGCACCAGGCGATCGGAGTGCAGTCGTGCGGAGGAAAAGAACGGATGGCTGTGGAGTCCAAGCCAACAGTGTGTGAAAATCGTCTCTTTCCACCCGCCAAATCTCAGCTGCTTGAAGTCCCAGCAGGTACCAGCCTGAGTGTCGCGGACACAATTACCAGAGTCTTATTTTTAAACCAGACTGCTCAGCGCTGATTATGAGAAAAGCTGAGCATGACTCCCACACAATGAGGCCATATTGGTGAACAGACGGTGAAAACACAATGGGCGCTGATGGCACGTTTAGAATTCTGCTCTAAAGGTGCTGCTGTTGTGTTTTGCGCTTCATTGCAATACTTGATTATGGGCTGTGTGTGTTAACAGGATTCTAGCTGTTTTATTGAGAGACATGCTTAAAAGTTGTTACTTGTTCAAGAACATTCTTATGGAAGGTCGAGAATTATTCAGACAAAGTTTGGAAATGTTGTTTTGTGGAAAACCTATAAGTTCCACCTCAACACATTGAGCTTCTTTCTAAAACACGAGCAGAGCACATTTATCATCATAACGCCATACATTTTGCATTGGATTGCATGGAACACCCCCAAACCATGTGTAATGTATAATCTATGTAATGGTTTCAAAGATCTGGGATTGAAATGAAGGATTGTTTTCTGGTTTCTGTAATATCAACACAACTGTGTGAGTTCAGAGTTTGTAAAATGTCCCTCAGGTGGAGATAAACGTCCGATTGCTGCCGATTCTCAGAGACTCCGACCGCGTCCACTGCGTCTTTGGCTCTTATCGCAGCAGTGCCGTGATGGTGGACGGCCGAATCAGTTGCCGCTTACCTGAACAGCATCATATACCCCCGACACCTGCACACCAAGGTACGTCATGAACTGTCAACAGCCTTTTAGAGGTTTACAGACTCTCTACACACTGTTTACACAGTTTAGTTATTCTATAAATACTTATAGTTATATAATATTTACTTATTTCATAAAGAATTATTTTTAAATATTTATTTTATTAATATTTTATTTATTTATTGTTTGGCTACATGTAACGTAGCAATCCAGTTTGAATCCAGAATGAAGTGGAGTTTAAAGCAGTAGTCTAAATTGTGGAGGATATATATATATATATATATATATTTATATATTTATATAATTTAATGAAAATTTTTTTTTTACTTTTTTACACTTTTTGTGTGTGTATATATGTATGTTTATATATTTTTTTATATATATGTGTGTGTGTCTGTGTGTGTGTATATATATATATATATATATATATATATATATATATATATATATATATATATATATATATATATATATATATATATATATATATATATAATATGATTGTGAGATTATTTGTATACATTTTATTTTTATATAATTTAATACTTTTTTTTTTTCTTTTTTACATTTTTATGTGTATATATATATATATATATATATATATATATATATATATATATATATATATATATATATATATATATATATATATATACATATATATACATACACACAGTCAAACCAAAAATTATTAATTCTATTTTTGATATATTTTTACTAGTGTGTTCAGGACACTATAGTTCATTTATGTAAGTGAGGATAGCAAAATAAAGTAAACTGTGACATATTCTACCCAAAAATTCTTCATACAGTGGACTACCAGTAAAATAATTGATAAAAATTGGGAAACAAAAATTATTCAGACAGTTTGACCTGAACATGTTTTGCTTAAGTGTTATCTGACATAATTAAGAATATTTTTTTTCTGACACAGTTTAACTCTGAGATCTTGTCATATTTTATTACAATGTTTTTAAACTATAGTGAATAAACTGCATTAATGAATGAAATGTTCAAGGTGTCTGAATACATTTTGGTTTGTGTGTGTGTGTGTGTGTGTGTGTGTGTGTGTGTGTGTGTGTGTGTGTGTGTGTGTGTGTGTGTGTGTGTGTGTGTGTGTGTGTGTGTGTGTGTGTGTGTGTGTGTGTGTGTGTGTGTGTGTGTGTGTGTGTGTGTGTGTGTGTGTGTGTGTGATAAATAATGTTATTATAAATATAATTTATAAAAACAATTTATTGTTCTTAATTGTTGTTTTTATTTTATTTAAATTATTTTACAAACAATTTTATTTTTTTATTCATTCGTACATTCATTAATTGGCTGCATATAATATATATGTATAATTTATCAAGTTTGTAAAGCAGGTTTAAATAAAAAAAATAATTATTTATTTTATTTGTAATATATAATAAACATTTATTTATAAAAAAAACAATAAAATGTATTGTTAATAGTACATACATTTAATATTAATTTTTATTATTTATTCTTGCATTTTATTTTTTTATTATTATTATTATTTACATGTTATTTCAAACCCATATGCTGTTATTTATTGTGGAAAATCATAAGGAGAAATTTCACATTCCTGTATTTCCACCACATCTGTCAAGCTACAAAAAGAGCAAAAATCGCCATAAAAAAAGGTCATATGACTAACCTCCATTTAGCTGTTAACTCAAAAACTGGAGCTGTCTGATATATGAATGAATTTTGAGCTGATTCGTTTTACTGAATCAGTTAAACTCAATACGAGTTCAAATTCAGCCTGTTTCTCACGCAAAGCTTTGGAAGATTTGGAAGATATGGTGCTTTTAGTCTATTTATGTCTATCAGGGTTTCTTGAAGCAAAGATGTTTCATGACCATTTTTCATCCTCTCTCTGACCCTCAGGTTGTTTTTGCTACTGTATCTTTAAGACATCTGTGTGCAGATAACCTTTGCTATGATTGGCTAATCTGACCCCCTGCGTCTCTGTAGATTTCGTGGCGGTTCCGGTCCGCATCTTTGTGAACGATAGCGTGGAGGTCGCGTCCAGCGAGTACAAGTTCTACAACTGTGCAGCGGCAGTCCGGAAAGCAGAAAATACACCGTACGTTTGCTGTCTCTACTTCTATTGTCAGCGAGTGTGTGTGTGTGTGTGTGTGTGTCTACGCTTTATGCTGACACCAGTGTGTGTATAATGAATACGAGCATCTGTAACGATGAGGTTTACTCATAAATTGTAATGCATCACTGAAGCTGGAATTGAATTTGCTTCTATAGAGACTTGCTTACGTTTTTTTTTCCTCCAAGAGCAGGAAATTGCTTTCGTTTCTCATTCATTCATCACACATGAAAGTCGATCTCTCATCTCTTTTTTTTCCCCTTCTCCTTGTGTTTTTAAGAGCTCAGGGACATTGCTGATGAATGAGTATTATTTGAAGTGCACTGGGACTATATGCTTTTACTCCAAACATTTACACACTGATGAAAAATTTAACTAGAACTCTGATTTGAAACCTCTGCCGCCCTCTGGTTTAATCGTTCCGCATGTTTCTCCGAAGATGCACTTCCTGTGTGAGCAGCGCTTGGGGATGTCAGTGGAACATTGCGGCGCACACCTGCACGGATCTGAGCGAAGCAGAAACCGGCGCCAATATAATCAAACCCAGACAGGTACTGAAATGAGAGTCAAACGAGCTCACATGCACCATTTTCCTCCTCTTTACCCAGGTTAGCACACATACACTGCCCTTCCAAAGTCTGGAGTCAGTATTCTTTTTTTATTTTATTTTTTTGAAAGAAAGAAATTGATACTTCAATTCCACTAGGATGCATCAAATTGATTGTTATAAACTATTTCAAATAAATGTTGTTATATTGAACTTTCAATTCAAAGAATCCTGAAAAAAAATGAGAAAAAAAAGTCAGCTTTCTCATCACAGGAAAAAATTACATTTTAAAATATATTCAAATAAAAAAAGTTATTTTAAATTGGAATAATATTTCACAGTATTTCTGTTTTTACTGTATTTTTGATCAAATAAATGCAGCCCTGGTGAAGAGAAGAGAATTCTTTCAAAACATTACAAACTTTACCAATCACAAACTTTTGAAAGGTAGTGTCACCAAAACATAAAATGTATTTAAAGCATATTAAAATCAAAAAATCAACATTAAATGCTGTCCACAATCATTTTACTTCCTAATTTAATGTGTTTCATATACATATATATATATATATATATATATATATATATATATATATATATATATATATATATATATATATATATATATATGTATGTATCTATATGTATTTGTATATATATATATATATATATATATATATATACATATACATACATACATATATATATATATATATATGTATGTATAATATATTTTATATATATGTATGTGTATATATGTATATGTATTTATATATATATATATGTATGTATAATATATTTTATATATATGTATGTGTGTATGTGTATATATGTATATGTATTTATATATATATATATGTATGTATAATATATTTTATATATATATATATATATATATATAGGCTATATATGTATGTGTGTATATATATATATATATATATATATATATATATATATATATATATATATATATATATGCGCTATCAAATCATTTGTTATTATTATTGTTGTTGTTATTAATCAATTAATCGCATCTAACATAAAAGTTTGTTTGTGTTTATATTGTTATATTTATGTGTACTGTATATGTATACACACATTACGTAAACAAACTTTTATGATAGATGCAATTAATCATGATTAATCGATTTGACAGCACTAATATATGTGTGTGTGTGTGTATAAATATATATATATATATATATATACATATGTAAGTGCAGTCAAATCGAGTAATCGTGATTAATCGCATCCAACATAAAAGTTTGTTTACCTGTGTGTATATTATTATATTTATATATATGTATAAATGTGTTTGTACTCACACATAACTTTTATGTTAGATGTGATTAATCGATTCAGCAACACTTATACAGTGTGTGTGTGTGTGTGTGTGTGTGTGTGTGTGTGTGTGTGTGTGTGTGTGTGTGTGTGTGTGTGTGTGTGTGTGTGTGTGTATAGAATCAAATCAACTTACTGACACAAATATAATTAATCAAAATAAACAAACTAAAACAGACAAACAAGAACATCAAAAGGAATGCAGAAAAACGCAGCTTATCAGCGACTGTTAGATGTGATTAATTGCAAGTTAATTGATTTGACAGCATTAGTGTGTGTGTATACATATTAGTGCTGTCAAATCAATTAATCACCAATAAAAGTTTGTGTTTAAGTGTGTGTGTATATTATTATATTTATATGTATGTGTATACACAAACTTACATTAGATGCAATTAATCGATTTGACAGCATTTTTATATATATAAAATTATATTTTATATATATATATATATATATAGAGTAATCAAAACTATGTTTCCTCCAATTTTGGAAGCATTCCATAAAAATCAGGTGGGATTAGTTAGTTTAGGGTTTGAGAACCTCTTCTGAATGTCATTCTAACTTGACAGGAAGTGTTGTAGCAAAGTATTGCAGAAGAGGAAACGTGCAAAAAATGACATGTATGAAAAAGCAGTCATTGAGTAAATGTCCTGGTGATGTATGTGTGCTCTCAGTGCCATTGATTGGGCCGCTTTGATTAGTTTCATGTGATTCTCATCTTCAAGCACCAGGTCCAACTTGTCCAGACATTTTATTTATTTATTTAAACCGTTTCTTGAAGCATAAAGCTGAATTATCGATATACAGTGCTAGCAATTTCAGAAATGGCCTCCACACTGTTTGATATTTGCTGCTTCCTGGAACAGTCACACGTGGCTGATGAAATGGACACAAAGTAAATGACTTTACTCAGAAAGTTTTATTGTGAAACACATTCGCTGAATCAGCAAAATAACAACAGAATGAATGGAAAAAATGGATTATATGCAATTAGACACAGTCGCCAATGTCAGTGAGGATATATTAGATTTCAGCTGTAAATAAACTGTTTCATTCATGCACGTCATCATGGTTAATGAGTTTTTCAGTTTCAATGGATTCTCGTTAATTTATGTGGGATGTAAATTAAGAATCGCTCAGAAGATTGCCATAGATTAGTGTGGAATTCAGCAGACTCAACTTTCCTGTACAGCAGAACAGATTTCTCCATCTTCTGTGTGTTCTAGAACAAGAGCTGCCCGCGGTTCGAGAACCCAGATCCCGTACTTATCCCGGTCGGACACAAAATACGGATCAGTTTTGAGGGCATCAACCTGGACCCGTATAAGGTGAGTTCTGCTTCCTGGCCTCCTTTTAACAGTAAATGTCATTCTTCAAGGTCACTAGGGATAAAATAAAATAAAATAAAATAAAATAAAAAATACAATACAATACAATACAATACAATACAATACAATACAATACAATACAATACAATACAATACAATACAATACAATACAATACAATAAATCTGTATGTTTGTCTTGTTTTCCAAAACGAAGTTGCATAAGATATAAAGATTAAATATGATGATTAAGTAATGTAATTACAAATAATATTATATATTATCACAAATAATATATAATTATTAATTACATGAGATATTTAAGGAAACTTACAGAATATAAATAAAATACTAGTATTATTTATTAACTTTTAAAATCAGTATATATTAACATTTGCTTAGAAAAGTTCCAAATTAAGATAATTCAAAGACTTTTATTATTATTATTATTATTATTATTATTATTATTTATTTATTTATTTTATTTTTGTAATTTTTTTAAAAAAGTTTTATATAATTAATCACACTAAACTTTTTCTGATTTTAATGTTCAATAATTATATATATATATATATATATATATATATATATATATATAATAATTATTATTTTATTATTATTATTTTATACATATATATATATATATATATATATATATATATATATATATATATAAATAATTATTATTTTATTATTATTATTTTATTATGATTTTATTATTAATTTTTTATTTTATTTTATTCTTTTTGCCAGTGTGTTCATAATCTGTTCATAATCATAATGTTTTGCTCTAAACGAATCTGGGTTATGTATTTTTGTCGTTTTCCATTCTTTCCTGTCCTCCTACCTGTGAATAAATGTGAACAAAGGGTTTTTAGCTGATATTTTGTGAATTGTGACACATCAGGGTCGTGATTTCACCATCGGCACGGAGCTGATGAAGAATGAGGAGGATGTCAAGACGGAGACGGGACCCTTCTACTCTTTCAGCGGATATGAGGTTAGTTTCAGTCTCTCTTTTTATCCGCATGTTGCCCAAGGCAGACTGTTGTTCCTGTACTGTAAATCTTTTTATATATAAAGCTCCTGCTAAATTATACGCAACCAATTACCAACAAAGAGAGACACTTACCTACACTTCAGTGGCTCTTGTGGGAGTTTGAGATTGTAGCTCCCCCTGTTGGAAAGTCTCCAGCCTGTAATTCATCTCTAGTCTTTAATGTAGAGGAGAGAACCGTCAGTGTCGACTCACCCTCTGATCTGTCTCTTCCAGTTTTCCTTTGATAAAGCTCATGAGACCAACGTTCTGTTCCACGTAAGAGACAAATACACAAGAAAGAAGATCGACAGCAGTCTTAGTGGTAATCGCTCTCACTCACTTTTCATCATTTACTCACTCTCATGTCGTTCCAAACTCATATGACTTACTTTCTTCTGTGGAAGATTATTTTGCCACTGCAGCCACGTATCTAACCAAATTTAGCCACAGTTGACAAGCCCTGCTTTAAATGATCTTTTGGGTGTTTTGACGTGTGTGTTTCCTCTCGGTTGTCTTTCAGTCACTCTGTATAACTGCTCTCTGGGACGTGAAGACTGCAGCTTGTGTAAGAATGCCGACCCTAAATATCAGTGTGTGTGGTGCACACAGAAAAGCTTGTGTGTGTACGACCAACTTTGTGACTCTAAAGAGCCGGAGGAGTGTCCCGACCCCAAGATCACTGACGTGAGTACCGAATGATGGCATTTATGGGCCTAAATGAGCCAGTAACATTTTCTAAGATCATGTTGTGGTTTTGACAATCGTCAATACTCAAAACACAACTCAGAAAGTTCAAGCAATAATTTATAACTTTAATTTATAATTTATAACTCATTCTCTTTCACAAATTCTTAGAGTAAAAATCTATAGAAACCTTAGGTCGTGTTCTATTTGATGGCTGAATTACTGATGGAAATAGAAATAAATCATCTTTTACTGTTGTTACTTGTTGTTAGATTGGTTATCACAGCTCATCTCTGTGGTCTTTTCTCAGAGCAGTCCACGGTTAGGATCTTTTTTAATGTATTTCAGATCACGCCGAGATACGGGCCGCTGAAAGGAGGGATAGCTGTCACGATTAAGGGCTCGAACCTGGGCATTCAGAAGGACGACATCAAAAACATCATAGTGGCAGGAGTGCCGTGCAAACACCTGCGGGAACGTTACTCGGTCTCAACCAGGTAACATCCACAAAAACTGAGCCACTTACAATGAATAGTGCTCAAAAAAGGCTTCTTTTTTAAATTTATTATATAGGTAATAGGTGCTAAATGGAAGAAAATGTAATTTTATATAAAGAGCTCACAAATTTTGCAAACCTGTTACAAAAAAAAGTGGTTTAAAACCCTGATTTTTGTCCATTTATAGCAGTAAACAATAAACAAATACATAATACTAATACATAATCAAACACTTTTTTATTTATATATATATATATATATATATAAATAAAGAATTATATAAAAATAAATATATATATATTTCGATTTGTATCGATGCTGAAATATCTGAAACGATTCCAATTGAGCGTTTTTGCACGAGCATAAAGCTCAACTTCCATAGGAACAAACTATCTCAACAAACGCTCACACCATTTAAGCGCGTGCATCACTGATTTATATAGGTGGCGCTCACATAAAGCCACTCAAACAGCTCACGAGTACCAATTTGAGTTATCTTTTTCGTGGCATATTGCGATTAAACAATCAAATACATACAAAATTGTCAAATGCCAGCCTTGCTGAGTATTCAGGTAAATATAGTCAGTTTTGGAATGTAAATAGTTGAGAGAAAACGTACAGTATGTTGTGTAACAGTATATTGGATCCGTGCATAAACTCTTAAAGTGACGGCAGCCTAATAAACCTGCTGCAAAAGACAAAGAGAAAATCACTCGCTGTTCTTGACTGAAAAACGTTTGTAACTTTAATTATAAGCATTAATCTCTTTTTTTGTTATTTTACCTCCTGAAAAACTTAAAACCTTGTTTATTTCATTTATCTCTTTATTCTATTGTATTTATTTGTGCTATCGTTTCCAATTTGTTTATTTGTTCTTATTTTATTACTGACTGTTTACTTGTATTTTTTTGTAAATGTAGTTCAGTCATTTAAATAAAGCCTCCTTGTGCTGTGTGTAAGATATCATGATAAGATAACCCAAATTATTAAAAAATTATGAGATAATAACAAATTATCTGTATGACGGTATGGCAGTTTTCCCCGTGGTATCAAAAATGGTATTGAATATCGATATTTTTCAAGGTGTCGTATATTGCAAATTCCAGTATCGTGACAACACTAAAATATATTATGTGTAATAATAAATAAATGAAATGGAAAGCAGAAAATAAATAAAATAAATAAAAATTAAGCTAACACTCAGTACAGGTTAGCATTGGTTTATACTTGTTGATAAACTTATATTTCCCCAAAAACTAAAGAAAAGTCATTTTTTCTTATAAAAACTCAGGTAAAAGGGTTGAATTTTTTAACTTGGTAACTGCTCTCTGCATTCAAATATTTGTAAAATGAATTGAAATGATTTGTTATAAATAGAATATCAGATGATGTCAAAATTATGAGATTGTATGACTTAGATAAAATTGAGAGTGTCTGACCACTGAGGTGGGACAGGCCAAAATCACCATTTTAAGGTGGGATACAAACATTTGATGGGTTTAAAACTAGCTACTCTTCATTCTAGGTTAGTTTTAAGTTTTATTATATATCTAATAATATCTATAACATATCTAATTGTTGTCATAGATTGGTGCCTTTTAATGCTCTTAAAAGTGCAGTGTTACTCCAAAGTGTAGTTCACTCATGGAAAATGCCTAACTGGGATTACTCCTGTGTGGGTTCATGTTCACTGCATTTGTGTATTTGGTGGCTTTTTGGCAGTTTTTCATGAACTCTAGCACAAACTGTGTTCTGTATTGAATGAAATTCCTGCTGGACGTTGAGCGTGCAGATCTCTGTGGTACCAAATGGCCTGATTTTCAGCAAATGTCCTGTTTGAGAAATCTGGTTCATTCAAAGCTTTATTAAAAAATAATTACCCAGAATTCAAACCTAAAAATGCCCTCAAGAATGATCCAAATAATCTTTTAGATGTTCTGCTCAAGGCTTTGTATTATGTTTGTGACTATGCATGGAATATTAAATGTGCATGAGTTTGTCTTTGTGTTCCCTCTTGTAGAACAACGTTAGATTTGTACGCTTTTGAAATACGGAGCATGTTGTGTAGATACAGAGACAACGATGAGCTTTTCTCACAGGCAATGTCAGGCTTGGCTGAGTCAGTGATTCTACATCAGGGTTTATCAACTCTGTTGTGAGCGTTCAGCCTGACTGAGTGTTTGTCTGGCTGCTAACATGTTTGAAAAGGATCTTTCAGCAGGAGAGTTTGGCTTCAGAATGGTAAACAAGCTCTCAGAGAGATCACTGTCAGAAGAGTCTGTCTGGGGGAGGTTGACGTCCAGATTTCGGGGTGACAGAAGATCAGATTTCTGAGTTGGCACATTTCAGACGTAATGAATCTGGTGTTAATCAATAGCATCTCTTCGGCATGTTTTGGTTGGAAAAAATTTGTCCAGCACTAATGAATCTTGTCTTCTGCTCATGTTGACCCTGTCTAGAATCCATTAAGGGTTAAATAAATGTTCTGGGTTGAATACAGCTTCAGCTTTTAATTTTTTTTTGTAACCTTGGCCAGATCTGTGCCACAATTCTGTCTCTGAGCTCTTCAGGTAGTTCCTTTGACCCCATGATTCTCATTTGCTCTGACATGCACTGTGAGCTGTAAGGTCTTATATAGACAGGTGTGTGGCTTTCCTAATCAAGTCCATTCAGTATAATCAAACACAGCTGGACTCAAATGAAGGTGTAGAACCATCTCAAGGATGATCAGAAGAAATGGACAGCGCCTGAGTTAAATATATGAGTGTCACAGCAAAGGGTCTGAATACTTAGGACCATGTGATATTTCAGTTTTTCTTTTTTAATAAATCTGCAAAAATGTCAACAATTCTGTGTTTTTCTGTCAATATGGGGTGTTGTGTGTACATTAATGAGGAAAAAAATGAACTTAAATGATTTTAGCAAATGGCTGCAATATAACAAAGAGTGAAAAATTTAAGGAGGTCTGAATACTTTCCGTACCCACTGTATATATATATATATATATATATATATATATATATATAATCTGAAAAAAAAATCAGATTAACGTGTTAAAAATATTTAACGGAGCATCCATTTTTTCCTTGCGTCCTTCTGCTGCATTACTTTATATGATCACACGCTCATTTATTCATCTTTAATGATTGATTTGGAGATTCAATGTGAAATTCTATAAACAAAAATATATATTAACATGCGATTAATCGCGATTAATTACAGAAAAATGTGTGATTACTTAGTTATTTTTAGAACTTTACTTGAATATCTGGACCTTTGTTTTTAAATAAACCTGTCTGTGTTTGTTTGTGTGGCAGTGTGGTGTGTGAAATTGGGCCGGCACCACTGTACAGATCCGGAGAGGTGGAAATAGAGGTGGGCAGAGGAAAAAAAGGTGTATCCACAAAATCAGTCCTCTTCACCTACAGGGTGAGTCACGATTCTCCATTACCCAGCATGCACTACACACGTACTAATTCTGTGAAACTCTACTTGAGATCCCGTCCAGAGGGCTGCCGCTGTTTGTGTGAGTCAACGGGAGCTCTCTGCATTCGTTGTGTAATGATGGGCTGTTTTGCCACAGCGTTGTGTGTGGTCACTGGTCACACGCTCCTGCAGGGGTAATAATTATCAGCTGCTGACGGCTTTAGCAGAAATGATTGCATCAGTATTTCAGGGAGATAGGCTGTCTCAGTTGCTCCCGCAGGGAAATGCTAAGGGTGTGTGTTTGTTCAGCAGACTGACGGGTCTCGGACAGTGCGCAGATGCATTTCGTGGGATTATGTAATCATTACAATGAAATGGAAATGCATTGAACGTGTCTGTCATTGCTGGGTATTTGCAGCTCTTGTGCACTATAATATTACAATTTATAATATATAAATATACACTGACCGACAAAAAAAGCCACTGTTTGGATTTAAATTGGCAATTGCTAAAAGAGGACCTATTATGCTCCTTTTCACAAGATGTATTATAAGTCTCTGGTGTCCCCAGAATGTGTCTGTGAAGTTTCAGCTCAAAATAGCCCACAGATCATTTATTATAGCTTGTTAAATTTGCCCCTATTTGGGTGTGAGCAAAAACACAGCGTTTTTGTGTGTGTCCCTTTAAATGCAAATGAGCTGCTGCTCCCGGCCCACTTTCCAGAAGAGGGCGGAGCTTTAACAGCTCGTGCTATGTATACTCAACTACAACAAAGGTGGAGAATCTCACGCAGCCAAATATATTTATAAACATTTGTGTCCAAAATGCCGTTGTCATGGAAATGAACGGCTTAAACGTTCAGTGTTTAGTTCCTCGACCTCTAAATATGATTAATTTTCTCTGTAGGACCCCATAGCAGACATGGTGTCTCCTAATCGAGGTCCTAAAGCAGGAGGAACCGTCCTGACTATTAGTGGGAGGGGCCTGAACACAGCTTCAAAAGAAGACCTTCAGATCTTCGTGGGCGACGTGCCCTGCAGAGTGTGAGTGCATCATGGGAAATGTAGTTTCTGTCATTTCATTAGATTTGCCATTTTTAGGTAAATTTTTTAATCTCTGTCTCTGTTAGTGAGAGCTTTGGAGATCGGATTACCTGTAAAGTGTCTGAGTATCTGGGCGATACGGTTCCGTCACCCCTCCTGGACGTCAGAGTTCATTACGGCTCACAGACCACAGTCAGCATCAAGCGGGCCTTTGAGTTCTCCAACAACCCCTCTGTGTCTGACTATCAACCCAAGAGCAGCTTCATCTGGTCAGTTCTGTTTGCCAGAAAAAATGGCATCCAGTGCCCAGATAGCCATTCTTACATCATTACCCTCATTTGTACACTTATGAATACTGCTTTATATTTAGATATTATTTAGATTAGGACATTTCATATTTTTGGAAGTACATTTTTATCTCAATAAATTAGATATTTTATTTATTTTGTATAATGCTTATAATTATTTGATATAGTTTTGTATTTATAATTAAAATGTGTATTTATGTATTTATTTTCCCCTTGAATATAGGGTGTGGTAATTGGTTTTATATTATATTATAGTTATATTCCTTTGAGTGGGAGGGTTAAATTGAGACTGTAATTAATTAAATAATTAAATTACAGACTGTAATAATCTGTAATTTTTTACTTTTCATTGAATGTACCATTAGGTATTGTATTGTATTGTTAAATACTAATATAAAAGACTCAAAGTATATATTATTATTATATTGATATTATGAATATTTTAATTTATTATTATTTTGTATATTAACTTTTTCTATATTTTAATATATAAATAATATTATATATTTTATATATATATATTACTGTTAAATACTAATAAAAAGACTAGAAGTATATGATTATTATATTGAAATTATGAATTTTCTTTGTATATTAACTTTTTCTATATTTTAAAATATTTTTTAATTTATAAATATAATATATTTTTACATATATATATATATATATATATATATATATATATATATATATATATATATATATATATATATATATATATATATTAGTTAAATGCTAATAAAAAAGACTAGAAGTATATATGATAATTATATTGATATTATGAATATTTTAATTTATTATTGTGTCATATATATTAACTTTTTTAATACATTTTAATATTTTTTATAATATTATTGTTAAATATTAATAAAAAGATAACGTATATATGATTATTATATTTATATTATGAATGTTTAAATTTATTATTTTGTATTAAGTTTTTCTATATTTTAAAATAAATTTTAATTTATAAATATGATATATTTATATATATATATATATTTTTAAATACATTTTAATATATAAATAATAATATTTTTATAATATTATTGTTAAATACTAATAAAAAGATGAAGTATATATGATTATTATATTGATATTATGAATGTTTTATTTATTATTTTTTTATTTTATAAAATTTAATGTATTATTTTGTATTAAGTTTTTCTATATTTTAAAATACATTTTAATTTATAAATATGATATTTTTATATATATATATATATATATATATATATATATATATATATTTATATATATTTTTTTTGAATACATTTTAATATATAAATAATAATATTTTTTATAATATTATTGTTAAATACTAATTAAAAAGATGAAGTATTTATGATTATTATATTGATATTATGAATGTTTTAATTTATTATTTTGTATTAACTTTTTCTATATTTTAAACAAAATTTGTATATATAATATAATATTATATATTTTAGATATATTATTTTGTATTACTAACTTGTATAATGTGTATAACATTTATATTATTTCTATAAATATTTTAATTAGTGTTATATATATATATATATATATATATATATATATATATATATATATATATATATATATATATATATATAATTAAATCTTTATTTAATGTTATATATTTATAATAAAAATGAATTTCTATCATAAAAATATTTTATTACTACGTTTTATATTAACTTTTTATACATATTTAAATATATAATATTATATTATACATTATTTAGTATTATTAACATATAGAATAAAATTATAAATATTGTATGAACTTTTTTGTGTATTTAATATATTTCATATAGAGAGTGATACACAGAATTTATGTGAGATACTGTAAATAATTTATATAACTTACTATTTTTTATATAAATAATGACTTTATTATTTTAATTTTAATATATTTATATATTGCTGCCTTTCTGCAGTGTAACTTAGTATATATATATATTTCAGTGGTGGCAGAAAAATCCTGGTGGTCGGTTCTGGATTTGACCTGGTCCAGAAAGCGACTCTCAGGGTGGTGGCGTCCGCTGGAGAATGGTCCGAACCAGGCGTCCCGGAGGAGGTGAGTGAGAAACCTTCAGAAGCTCTCAAGGAAAACATCACTTGCTGTTTGTTTTTCGTTTCATCTCTTCTCGCTGTTGAGTTTCCATCTCGCATGACTCGCTCGGGTTCTGATTGAAATGACGAGAGCTGCTCTGACCTGAAGCGCTCAACGAGACGGAGATTAAACGAGTGTTTATCTAACGAAAAACTTGATGAACGCTTCATTTCATCTCCCTTATCTGAGGAGAAGCTTTTGTACTCCAGACCTTTCTCAAGCGCTCACGCTGCTTCCATCGCTCTTTCTCCATCTGTCTATCTAACAGATTTTCCGCCCCCACTTTTAGGGACTTTTGCTGCTCCCCCTCAGAATATCAATTGATTTCCCAGCAGCAGTGAAATCTGTTCCTCAACGGTTTTGCTGTCTGAGGGCTTTTGGTCCATGTGCTCGCAAAGGCTGCTGGGAAAAGAAAACTGAGGAGATTTGGTTCAGTTAAATTCACAGAACTCAATCTCTTTCTTTCTCAGTTTGTTGAGAGCTTCAAGCACAAAAACGACACCGTGATCGTGTTCCTGTCCCCTACGGTCAACGAGTCTCAGTTCTTCAGGACGTACGTGCAGCTAGATAACATCCTGACGGAGCTGACGCCGTTCGAGTATCACGCCGACCCCACGTTCGATCGGCTCAGCAAGACTGTGATCACTGAGAACAGCATGATCATCGTCACCGTGAGTATCCGCTCCACACGTGAATCAGACGGAGGGTTTCACGCCTGTAAACATGCTTTGGTGTCTCAGGGCCGGGGGTTTTCCAAAGCCATGACGGCGAAGGAGGCGCAGGCGTTTGTGGGTGATGTTCAGTGTAACGTCAACACGCTCCAGGACGATAAATTATTCCTGGACCCGCCGTCGACCACACCCAGAGCTCGCTCCAAGAGACAGAGGAGAGACACCGGCTCCGACCCGCTGGACCTGCTGGTGAGAGAACACCATCCATCCCTTTATCCTTCTCTCTATTCAACCATCCATTCATCCTTCCATCCTTCTAGCCACATATTCATCCATATATCCTTCCATCCATCCATCCATCCATTCATCCTTCTAGCCACATATTCATCCATCCATCCATTCATCCTTCCACCCTTCTAGCCAAATATCCATCCATCCATCCATCCATCCATTCATTCATCCATATATCCTTCTAGCCACATATTCATCCATCCATCCATCCATCCATCCATTCATTCATCCATATATCCTTCTAGCCACATATTCATCCATCCATCCATTCATCCTTCCACCCTTCTAGCCAAATATCCATCCTTCCATCCATCCATTCATTCATCCATATATCCTTCTAGCCACATATTCATCCATATATCCTTCCATCCATCCAGCCAGCCACATATTCATCCATCCATCCATTCATCCATCCATTCATTCATCCATATATCTTTCTAGCCACATATTCATCCATCCATCCATTCATCCATCCATTCATTCATTCATTCATCCATATATCTTTCTAGCCACATATTCATCCATCCATCCATTCATCCTTCCACCCTTCTAGCCAAATATTCATCCGTATATCCATTCATTCATCCATATATCCTTCTAGCAACATATTCATCCATATATCCTTCCATCCATCCATCCAGCCACATATCCATCCATCCATCCATTCATTCTTCTAACCACATATCCATCCATCCACCCAGCCACATATTCATCCATCCATCCATCCATTCATCCATCCATTCATTCATTCATCCATATATCTTTCTAGCCACATATTCATCCATCCATCCATTCATTCATCCATACATCCTTCTAGCCACATATTCATCCGTATATCCTTCCATCCATCCATCCATCCAGCCACATATCCATCCATCCATCCATCCTTCTGGTCACATTCATCCATCCATCCATCATCCTTCCATCCATTCATTCTTCTAGCCACATATCCATCCATCCAGCCAGCCACATATTCATCCATCCATCCATCCATTCATTCATCCATATATCTTTCTAGCCCCATATTCATCCATCCATCCATTCATCCTTCCACCCTTCTAGCCAAATATCCATCCATTCATTCATCCATATATCCTTGTAGCCACATATTCATCCATCCATTCATTCATCCTTCCATCCTTCTAGCCACATATTCATCCATATATCCTTCCATCCATCCATCCAGCCACATATCCATCCATCCATCCATTCATTCTTCTAACCACATATCCATCCATCCACCCAGCCACATATTCATCCATCCATCCATCCATTCATCCATCCATTCATTCATTCATCCATATATCTTTCTAGCCACATATTCATCCATCCATCCATTCATTCATCCATACATCCTTCTAGCCACATATTCATCCGTATATCCTTCCATCCATCCATCCATCCAGCCACATATCCATCCATCCATCCTTCTGGTCACATTCATCCATCCATCCATCATCCTTCCATCCATTCATTCTTCTAGCCACATATCCATCCATCCAGCCAGCCACATATTCATCCATCCATCCATCCATTCATTCATCCATATATCCTTGTAGCCACATATTCATCCATCCATTCATTCATCCTTCCATCCTTCTAGCCACATATTCATCCATATATCCTTCCATCCATCCATCCAGTCACATATCCATCCTTCCATCCATCCATCCATTCATCCTTCCATCCTTCTAGCCACATATCCATCCATCCTTCCAGACACATATTCATCCATATATTATATTATATATTATTAAATATACATTGTTATATTTTATTTAAAAACCATCTATCATTTATCTATCTGTCCACTTGTTCATCTATTTATCCATCTCTTCTCCCATTTATTTATATTTGTTTATTTATTTATCCAACCAACCATCCATTTGTTTTTGTTTATTTATATAATTAAACATCCATCCACCTATTTATCTATTCATCTGTTTGTTTCTTTATATTTTTTATTTTTTAATAAATAGTTGTTATTAAACAGTCAAATAAAGTTCTTATATATTTTATAATTATTTGTATTTTTTTTATATAGATCCATCAGTCCATTTATCTGTCCATCTATTAAATATAGATGCATTATTCATCTATTAAAATATTTTTTCTATTTTATTTAATGTTATTAAAAATATATATTTTATGCTCCATCTGTCCGTTTATCTATGCATTCACCTACTTATTAATTAATTCATTCGTTAATCCACCTATTTATTTATACATTTTTCATATATCCACGTTTATTTTTGTGTATCTTCCACATTTATTGTTGTATACATTTATATATCCTTCCACCACATACTGTATTCATTCATTCATTCATTCATCCATTTATTTATTCATCCATCCATCTGCCTATTTATTTATCCACATTTGTTTGTTTACCCATCCAAATTTATTTTATGTAATTTATATATTTTTAGTTCCATCCATCCATTATTCATCTATCCATCCACTTTTATTTATCTGTTCATTCACCCAACTATCTATTTATGTCCATCCATCCACCTATTTATCTGTTCATTCATTTATCCATCCATCCATTAATACAGTCTTTCTCTCTCTCTCAGATTAAGTTTGGCAACGGCGAGTGGTTGGTTGGCTCTGTTCGGTACGAGCGGAAGTACAGTCTCCCGTTGCCCATCATCATCCCGGCAGTGGTCGTTCCCATGCTGCTGATTATCGCCATCTCCGTCGTCTGCTACAGGTTAAAAAGAAGAACTGCACTTCCCACAATGCCCTTGAGGTGTTCATCAGAGTGAATGTTTCATGTAATGAATTCATGAATTCATCTGATCATCTCTGTGTAGGAGGAAGAGCCAGCAGGCAGAGCGAGAGTACGAGAAAGTGAAGCATCAGCTGGAGAATCTGGAAGAGAGTGTTCGTGACCGCTGCAAAAAGGAGTTCACAGGTCACACATGCATGTATAATCCCGTTACCATGGCAACAGGGGTGTTTTTAGCATGGCAACAGATGATTTAAGATGGAAAACAGCAACAGAAATATTACATGTCTGACTTATATTAGTCAACTATTCATTGAAGATATCTGTCTCCATGTGTGTGGCTTCAGTAACTTCTTGAATTGCAAACTGTCTAATGGCTAAATCACGCTGTCAGCATGTTAATTACACACGGACACTAAAAATATAAAAAATTATTAATAAGAAAATCTAAAGCTAGTTGACCCGACTAATTAACTAGTTCGTTGTTGGATGACACTATGTATGCTATTTAGAGAGTAGCTGATTTATTTATTCATCAAATAATTAATTGTTTATCTACCCTTCCAGCTATTTATTTATCAATTAATCAATTTTTTATTCATCCACCTATTTATTTATTTATTTATTAAATTGTTTATCTATCAGTCTACCTATTTATTTATCCAATTAATCTTTTTTATCTTATTTATTTTTATTTATTTATTTACTTATTTTATTGACTGTTTTCTGCCCATCCACCTATTCATTTTTTTATTTATCAAATAATCCATTCTTTATCCATCTATCAACCTAGTTTTTATTTCTCAATCATTATCTGGCCATTTATTTATTTTATCTATTAACTATTTATTTTTTTAATTTGTCTATTAACTGTTTATCTATTTATTTATTTATTTATTTATTTATTTATTTATTCAATTTTATTTATTTATCAATTAATCCATTGTTTATCTATCCATTCACCTATTTTTATTTAATATATCAATATATTATTTAATATATATATAAACTATTTATCCATCCATCTATATATTTATCAATTAATCTATTCTTTATCTATCCTTACACTTATTTATTTATTTATTTATTTATTTAATATATCAACTGTTTATTTATGTATTTATTTGTTTTAATTTATTTTATTTATTTATCAACTGTTTATCTATCCTTCCATCTATTTTTTTTTTATATATTTATTTATTTATTTTTATCGACTGTTTTTCTGCCCATCCACCTATTTATTTATTTTTATATATTTTTTCACATATATATATATATATATATATATATATATATATATATATATATATATATATAAACTATTTATCCATCCATCTATATATTTATCAATTAATCTATTCTTTATCTATCCTTCCACTTATTTATTTATTTATTTATTTAATATATCAACTGTTTATTTATGTATTTATTTGTTTTAATTTATTTTATTTATTTATCAACTGTTTATCTATCCTTCCATCTATTTTATTTTTATATATTTATTTATTTTTATCGACGGTTTTTCTGCCAATTTCAGATTGTATTGTGATTTTAACACGTACAAATTAAAACATCAGAACTGATTGTGTAAGTTCACCTGGATTTGAAGTGTCGAGTTTGAAGCTGACGTTGATTCTGTCGTTTCCTGTGCAGATCTGATGATCGAAATGGAGGACCACACTAACGACATAAGCGAGGGCCGGATCCCGTTCCTGGACTACAAGACCTACACGGACCGTGTCTTCTTCCTGCCCTCTAAGGATGGCGCCAATGACGTCATGATCACCGGCAAACTGGATATCCCAGAATCCCGCAGGGCTACGGTCACCCAGGCACTGAACCAGTTCTCCAACCTGCTCAATAGCAAAACCTTCCTCATCAATGTATGAAACACACACACACACTATAATTATGATGCATTTATAGACATCTACATGTCTTCACCTACTCATTTTAAACTGTTCCCTGCAGTTAATAGCGAGAATGGTCAGTAAATTAATATTTTACAATAATTGTCGGGAGTTTCTCAGACAAATACATGCATCAGTGATGGAGCCCTATAGACATCACGCAGACAATCGCTCAATTATACCCAATGACACTAAAAGGGCCCCAGAGGACTCAATCAGCTCCTGCGCTCTCATTAAAGTCTTTTATATTCATGGCCCAAACACAATTAAACATTTTCATCTAATGACACACATGTATACACATAAACAACCAAGACTGACCTGTAATTATCTCCCCAGTGTTTATATGGTTATGCACAACACACAAAAGTCATTCATAACCAGACAGTATTAAACAAAATAATCATTAGAGTATAACAAGACGCTTGTTTAAGATGTAAACATGAATGCTCCAGTTTTAATCATACAGGAAAGTCGATTTTATTTAATTAGTGTTTGTAAACTGTAATCTCCTTGTGTGTGTGTGTGAAGTTTATCAGAACGCTGGAGGGCCGCCCGGATTTTAACGCCAGGGCCAAAGTGTATTTCGCCTCTCTGCTGACTGTAGCGCTTCACGGTAAACTGGAGTATTACACAGACATCATGAGGACGCTTCTGCTGGGACTCATGGAGGATTACGTTCACAGCAAGAATCCTAAACTGCTGCTCCGCAGGTGAGACCACGTCTGACCCAAGATACTAATGGCTAAAATGGCAAGAATTTTTCAAATCCGCAGTCTGCAAACTGATTGGCTGGCTTTATGCAACTTCTGGGAGTCAGGATGAATGGGTTTTATTAAGTATTTTGAATTAGTTATGTTGTTGCTTTTGTCATTTTTATTATTTCTTTATTATTTATTATTTCTTGTATTTAGCTTTTATTTCAGTATAAGTTTTTGTAATTTTAGTACTTTAACTTGAACATATTTATTTCAGTTAGTTGCCTGGGAAATATTTCCAATTTTCTATTTAAGTTTTATGATTCTCATTTAATAATTATATATTTTTTTATTTTTTTTTATTTTCAGCTTTTTTTTATTACAAAAAAATGTTATTATTTAAAAAATATTATTAGAATATTATTAGAATTGTTGTTATATTATATAATAATAATAAATTATTATAGAAAAATAATAGTCTTAGTTTTACTTAATACATTTCAGGAAAGAAAGTTCAGTTTGGTTTATTCTCATAAGGAACATTTTCAAGTCATGACATTATTATCATTTTATTTTAATTTATTATTTGTATTATTTTAAAGTCATTTTCTTTTAGATTATCATTACGTTTAATACAGTGATTTTTAAAAAATAATAATAATTTGCATCGGAGGAATAAAATTTTTGCTTTAAGTAACGAAAATGGAAGAAAAATGTTACAATGAAAAATATACTTAAAGGTTCTAACAACAGTCGTCATTTTCTTTATGTGAAATACATTTCATTGCTTGTGTTTTGACTTACTTGAATATTTTTGACAGGTTTTCATGAGATTCACCTTTATAAGGTTGCTAGAAAGTGCACTAGTCGCTAGATTTCCCATATGAAGTTTTATTTTTGAAGTTGGGTGCATTGAATTATATATATATATATATATATATATATATATATATATATATATATATATATATATATATATATATATATATATATATATATATATATACATATTATAGTTTTAGTTTGAGGCAGTTAAAGACAAGTAAACATCCTCAAGCACAACTGTGAGACAGTTATATTTTTAATGAGTAAATGTAATATTGAATGGACAGACATTATGGCCACAAAGCCTAGTCTTGATACATCAGAATAGTCTTTCTCGTGCTATTTTTTTAATCAACTGTTCACATTTCAGATTTATCTGCCACTAAATATCATATAAAACATGTCATGTTAGTCAAAATCTGTCTCTGTAAGAATAAACACAAACCTCACTGTCCCAAAGACACTAAAACCATCCGCATGCACAACACTCACCAGCACCATGTTCACATGCTTGTTTGATTGTCATAGTTGGGTGCTAATGCTAATTATCATTGTTTGTTATTGACTCAAATTAGTGTACAAGTGTTTATTAAAGCAGTAAGCCACTCGAGGCGTGCGTTATAGTGATCTTACCACAGTTAAGGAGTGTTGTTGAAGCAGAACCCATTTAAAATCACTGTAATGTACAGCCTCAAGTGGCTTATTGCTTTCATTAAGAGGCAGCAACCGCAACATAATAAAAAAACACATCAATGTTCAATAAATAACTTTGGTTATTATTCATAGTAATCATAATACAATTCTTCTGTCATGTAATGAAGTTCATTAGCCTTACTGCTGTGTTATTAAAGTGTTTAACTGACAGATCAGATTAAATAACAGCTTTAAATGTGACTCTTCCAAGATTTCAGAGCCGTAACTGTCAGTTTTGTAATAGAAAATAATATGTGTGTGTCTCTCTGTGTGTGTGTGTGTGTGTGTGTGTGTGTGTGTGTGTGTGTGTGTGTGTGTGTGTGTGTGTGTGTGTGTGTGTGTGTGTGTGTGTGTGTGTGTGTGTGTGTGTGTGTGTGTGTGTGTGTGTGTGTGTGTGTGTGTGTGTGTGTGTGTGTGTGTGCTTTTGTTTATATTACATTGTGGGGACCAAATGTCCCCATGATGTAATATAAACCTGAGTTCACCTACATCGTGGGGACCAGCCAGCGGTCCCCACAATGTAAATGGGTTTATAAATCATATAGAATGAGTTTTTGTGAAAAAGTAAAAGTTTGCACAGTTTCCTGTGAGGGTTAGGTTTAGGGGTAGGGGCAGGGTAGGGGGATAGAATGTACAGTTTGTTCAGTGTAAAATGCATTGAAGTCTATGGAAAGTCCCCACAATTCACAAAAACAAACATGTGTGTGTGTGTGTGTGTGTGTGTGTGTGTGTGTGTGTGTGTCTCCGCAGGTCTGAGACGGTGGTGGAAAGGATGCTGAGTAACTGGATGTCCATCTGTCTTTATCAGTACCTAAAGGTAAAATATCAAACAGGAAGCACATTCATAAAGATTCACTCATATTTCATTTCACACTACATCAGGATTTTATAGAAGCTTGTTTTTCACCACAGAATTAAAAAATTAAAAAGGTAATTGTGACTTTTTATCTCACAATTCTGACTTTTTTCTTATAAACTCACAATTGCGTGAAAACAGTCAGAATTGTGGGTGTGACGAGCAGGGCGGGGCGAGAGCAGCGAGGTGCAAGTGGTAATGAGCGTCAGTTGTGCGTTGCACCGGTCTCGTATCTCTCATGGAGCTCCGGAAGCATAAAAGGGGAGCAACGACAGTGAAGGATAAGAGAGGACCAGGCCAGTGCCCGGTTGCATAAAGCACCTTAAGTGTAATTTTCCCTTAAGATCGCCCTTATGTTTCCCTTAAACTTAAGGGTGTTGCAGAAAATAACCGTTAAGTGTTACTTAAGGGTTTCTTTAGGCGAAACGACATAAACCCTTAAGAATTTCCCTTAAGTATATATTTTTCACTTAAGTAATGCGTAAGTGTTGCATAAAGCCCCTTAACCATCATTTCCCTAAGTATATCGTAAGGTTCGTAAAACTTCACCTTAAGTGTTACACAGAGTGAGCAGGTTCAATCCAAGTCGTATAACGTGCCACGATCGGCCGCTTTATATGATAGACAAATTGTACTTTAGCGGTTTATTCACATAAACATTGATGAAATATAACATATCTTATATGGTCAACGGAAGCGCAAACGTGCGTGCATCACACGCAAAAACAAACCTCATTGGTTCTTGCGCGCACATTTGAGCTTCCGACACAGCCGTAATCATATGGATGTCTTTCAATAAATGGACATAAATGATGAGAGAATATTAAAAATATCTTTATTTGTTATCCAAAGATGAATGAAAGTCTTATGGGTTTGGAACGACATGAGGGTGTCAGGGTGAGTGAATGACGGCAGAAATCTCAATTTTGAGTAAACAATCAATTTGAGTTTCTCGTCTCTTTCATATTTGGTTTTCTTTTTTTGTTTTCCTTATCCATATTATGTTGTTTTCTGTGAAAACTTACCACGATACGTATTAACAAATAACGTGTCCATGGCAACAGTAGAATTTTTTAACGGCAAAACCTGGGATGCTGTCGTTAAACACTTAACGGTTTCCCTTACCTAAGAGAACAGTTTAAGAGATTATATGCAACACCCTTAAGTCATTCCCTTAGTTAAGGGGAAATCACACCTTAAGTGTCATACTTAAGGGAAAAACTTAAGGTGCTTTATGCAACCGGGCACAGGCCACAAGTCCTCTCTCGTCCTTCACTGTCATCGCTCCTCCTTTATGCTTCCAGAGCTCCTCCGTGAAAGATACGAGACTGGTGCAACGCGCAGCTGAGGAACATTATCCCTTGCGCCGTTCTCACAGCTCTTGCCCCGCTCTGCTCGTCACAGTGAGATATAAACTCATAGATGCAAAAAAAAGTCAGAATTGTGTGACATATAATCTCGCTGTTGCCATAAAAAAGTCAGAATTGAGAGATATAAACTTGTAGATGCGTGAAAAAGTCACAATTGTGAGATATAAACTTGTAGTTGTGAGAAAAAAGTCACAATTGTGAGATATAAACAGATTTGAGAGAAAAGTCAGAATTTAGAGATAAACTTTAGGTTGCGAGAAAAATGTCAGAATTGTGAGATATAAACTTGCAGTTGTGAGAAAAAAAGTCAGAATTGTGAGATATAAACTTGTAGTTGAGAGAAAGTCACAATTGTGAGATATAAACTTGCAGTTGTGAGAAAAAAAGTCACAATTGTGAGATATAAACTTGTAGTTGTGAGAAAAAAAGTCACAATTGTGAGATATAAACTTGTAGTTGTGAGAAAAAGTCAAATTGTGAGATATAAACTTGTAGTTGTGAGAAAAAAAGTCACAATTGTGAGATATAAACTTGTAGTTGTGAGAAAAAAAGTCACAATTGTGAGATATAAACTTGCAGATTTGAGAGAAAAGTCAGAATTTAGAGATATAAACTTGTTGCCAGAAAAATGTCAGAATTGAGAGATATAAACTTGTAGATGCGTGAAAAAGTCACAATTGTGAGATATAAACTTGTAGTTGTGAGAAAAGTCACAATTGTGAGATATAAACTTGCAGTTGCAAGAAAAAAGTCAGAATTGAGAGATATAAACTTGTAGTTGCAAAAAAGTCAGAATTGTGGAATATAAACTTGTAGTTGCAAGAAAAAATCAAATTGTGGAATATAAACTTGTAGTTGCGAGAAAAAAGTCAGAATTGTGGGATATAAACTTGTAGTTGCAAGAAAAAATCAAATTGTGGAATATAAACTTGTAGTTGCGAGAAAAAAGTCAGAATTGTGGGATATAAACTTGTAGTTGCGAGAAAAAATCCAATTGTGATAAACGTAGTTGTGAGAAAAGTCACAATTGTGAGATATAAACTTGTAGTTGAGAGAAAGTCACAATTGTGAGATATAAACTTGTAGTTGCGAGAAAAGTCACAATTGTGAGATATAAACTTGTAGTTGCGAGGAAAAAGTCAGAATTGTGAGATATAAACTTGTAGTTGCGAGAAAAGTCACAATTGTGAGATATAAACAGATTTGAGAGAAAAGTCAGAATTTAGAGATAAACTTTAGGTTGCGAGAAAAATGTCAGAATTGAGAGGTATAAACTTGTAGATGCGAGAAAAAAGTCACAATTGTGAGATATAAACTTGCAGTTGCAAAAAAGTCAGAATTGAGAGATATAATTTTGTAGTTGAGAGAAAGTCACAATTGTGAGATTTAAACTTGCAGCTGCGAGAAAAAAGTCATAGTTGTGAGATATAAACTTGTAGTTGCGAGAAAAAGTTGGAATTGTGAGATATAAACTTGTAGTTGCGAGAAAAAAGTCGGAATTGTGAGATATAAACTTGCAGTTGCGAGAAAAAATCAAATTGGGAGATATAAACTTGTAGTTGCAAAAAAGTCAGAATTGAGAGGGATAAACTTGTAGTTGAGAGAAAAAAGTCAGAATTGAGATATAAACTTGCAGTTGTGAGAAAAAGTCAAATTGTGAGATATAAACTTGTAGTTGCGAGAAAAAAGTCAAATTGTGATAAACGTAGTTGTGAGAAAAGTCACAATTGTGAGATATAAACTTGCAGTTGCAAGAAAAAAGTCAGAATTGAGAGATATAAACTTGTAGTTGCAAAAAAGTCAGAATTGTGGGATATAAACTTGTAGTTGCAAGAAAAAATCAAATTGTGAGATATAAACTTGTAGTTGCGAGAAAAAATCCAATTGTGATAAACGTAGTTGTGAGAAAAGTCACAATTGTGAGATATAAACTTGTAGTTGAGAGAAAGTCACAATTGTGAGATATAAACTTGTAGTTGAGAGAAAGTCACAATTGTGAGATATAAACTTGTAGTTGCAAGAAAAAAGTCAGAATTGAGAGATATAAACTTGTAGTTGCAAAAAAGTCAGAATTGTGGGATATAAACTTGTAGTTGCAAGAAAAAAGTCACAATTGTGAGATATAAACTTGTAGTTGTGAGAAAGTTAGAATTTAGAGATATAAATTTGCAGTTGCAAAAAAGTCAGAATTGTGGGATATAAACTTGCAATTATGAGAAAAAAAGTCTGAATTGTTAGAAAAAAAGTGACCTTTTTTAATTTCGTGGCAGAAACAAGCTTCCATAGGACTTAATGATCAAGTCGAATCTTTTGACTGGAAACTGAGAGTGCTGAAACACCTACTATAATGAAAAACTGTTATATACGATGAAACATACTTTTGTCAAACGGTATAGTTTCAGCATTTAATAAACTCACTCCTGGTTGAGGCTCTGGGCTTCGAACTGTGATTGGAGGAAGTATAACACATTTCAGTTACACTTTTAACTTCACATTACATTAAATGGGTTGTATTACTTGAACGGTTTGGATTTGTCCTGTTCACGAAGTGTTTCAGTAAAGCTTTGATATTCATGAGTGTGACTGATGATGACGATGATAATGGTGTTTAATGAAACAGCTTCTGTTCTTCATCTGCATGAATCAGCACTTCAGTCACTGACTCACTTGAACTGTAAATTCTTCAAAGCCACAGCTGATTTACAGGTCGTCTGTGGGGAATGAATAAAAACAGTGCTTGTGTTTGTTCAGGACTCCGCTGGAGAACCGCTCTACAAACTCTTCAGGGCCATAAAGCACCAGATTGAAAAGGGGCCGGTGGATGCACAGGTTAAGAAAGCCAAATACACACTGAACGACACCGGCCTTCTCGGAGATGATGTGGAGTACATTGTGCTGGTATGTGTTATTTTCAAAATTATTGAAGATGGTGAAGATGGAAAATTGATTTTGTCCCTTCTTAATTGAGAAGTATTTTCTAGGATGTTCACAAAAAGCTCCGTATTATGAGTTTGCTCTTTGCCCACAGACGCTGCAGGTGCTGGTGCAGGGGGAGGGGCCTGACATCACCCCGGTAAAGGTGCTGAATTGTGACACGATCTCTCAGGTGAAGGAGAAGATCATCGAGCAGGTGTACAAAAACCTGCCGTACTCTCAGAGACCCAAAGTAGACAGCGTCACCCTCGGTGAGGGAGTGAGCGTGTGTTTAATCATTTATGATTTCACATACAGGTACAGCATGACACTTTCTTTATCGTTGTGTGTTCTGCTCTCTTCCACAGAATGGCGGCCCGGCTCCACAGGACAGACCCTGTCAGATCTAGACGTGACGTCACAGAAGGAGGGCAGGTGGAGACGCATCAATACGTTGGCGCATTATAACGTGAGCGCATACATCATGCTTTGTTTTTGTTGCAGCAAAGACATGTTTTTTGTTTCTAAATGTATACTATAAATGTATATTATTTAGAAAAATTATATGTGGACACGATTTCTTGTATTATATAAATGTATTATAAATGTATAAATGTTTATATATGTATATATATATATATATATATATATATATATATATATATATATATATATATATATATATATATATATAAACATTTATAAATTTGACGTTTGATAGCACTAAATACATTTATTCATCAAATATAAAAAAAAATTAAATATATATATAAAATGATATAGATTTATTACAAATGTATTATATTCATAATATATGTATTTATATATTATGCATATATATTTAGAAAATAAATATTATAAAATATAAATATTTATATATAAATTATTGTAAATACATAATATAATTTTGTTTAATTTTATATATATTTACAATAATGATATAATCATATATAAATTTAAATATAATATTTTATAAATTGTATTTACTATGTAGCATTTTTTATATTTACTATGTATTATTGTAATTTATGTAAATAATTGTAATTGTTGTAAATTATATATATATATATATATATATATATATATATATATATATATATATATATATATATATATATATATATATAAAATTATTGTAAATATTTATATTATGCATATATATTTAGAAAATAAATAATATACAATTTTAATTTTATTTACCATGTATTTACTATGTAATAAAATTATTTTTACTATGTATTTTTGTAATTTATGTAAATAATTGTAATTGTTGTACTTTATATTTTTATGTATATATATATAGTAAATATTTATATTATGCATACATATTTAGAAAATAAATAATATAAAATATAAATATTTATATATAAATTATTGTAAATACATATATTTTTTTTATTTTATATATATTTACAATAATAATATAATCATATTTTTACATCTGAAGCAATCTGAATCAGTATATCTTATACATTTTATTTACCATGTATTTACTATTTAGCATTTTTTATATTAACTTATATATATATATATATATATATATATATATATATATATATATATATATATAATTTATAGTAATCATATATAAGTAAATATATATAAAATAATACAACATAATTATATACATTATATATATTTACAAATATTATAAATTATATAAATATTTATAATACATTTGTAAGGAATTCATATAATATTTATATTTAATTTTTTAAAAATTATTTTGAATAAATGAATTATAATAAATGAAAGATTTTAAAGCATCTGATGTTTTAAAATGCATACTGGGTTTTGAACAAATCGAATGCGTTTAATTTTTGTTTCAGCAAAGACACTAGTGTTGTTTTTTATTTCTAAAAGTGATGTCACTTCCTTTTGTGTGTTTCAGGTACGTGATAACGCAACAGTGGTCCTCTCCAGGGTTCAGCACACACAACAGTCGTACGACCAAAATCACGATAACCATGAAGAAAGTGAGTTAAAGTCTATTTTCTAACTTCCTCTGAGTGCTATCTGTCACTCATCTCTGAAGTACATGCTCAGATGGGCACGTCACTTCTACACCCACGTCTCACTCGCTTCACCCAAACTCACAGGAAACGCCCTGCTGGAGGATGATAAAGTTTTTCACCTGGTGCGACCGGCTGACGAGCTGGATGAGATGAAGTCTAAGAGAGGCAGCATAAAGGACAAATCCATGACCAAAGCCATCACAGAGATATATCTCACCCGACTGCTCTCCGTCAAGGTACTCATCACTTCCTGTTACTGAAGGAATTGTTGTCTGTTCGTTCTACTTTAAAATAACGAGAAAAAATGTTTCTTTAAATCAGTTTTGATTTACAGTTTGTGATTGACTCCAATTCTACAGTAGTATTTAATGTGGGACGCATGTCAAATAATTATAATAACCTCCATAAACTTCCAGGAACTATTCTGAGTGCTCACATGCTCTCTTAACTCACCTAATTCTGTTTGATTGGTTCGTCGCATGTCCTTGTGTCGGAGGCCGTTCGTCGTAAATTGGGCGATTAGAGAGGCTAATTACCTCACGCGTCTTTCACCTTGTACAGAAGTAATTCAGCGGCACGTAAAGCTGTCAGTGCCGACAGAAACAAAGCGCGGCGGAGATGAGAAACGTTCAAGTGAGCGTGTAACTTCACCCGTCAGGCCGATCAAAGCGTGAAAACAGCCATGTGTGGCTGTCAGTGACCCAGCAGCCTGATGTGTGAAGAAATGAGACGTTTCTCTGCTGTTTTTTTTTTTTTTTTGTGTTATGTTTCAGGACTTGGATAGGGTAACTTTATGCAATTTGATCTTTTTAAAACATTTTTGTCACCTGAACCTCAAATAATTTACTTAAAAAGTGCCTTGACATTTCTAAAAACACATTTTTAATGTATAAAAAAAATATTACATATATTATTTTATTTTAATAATTAAGTGTATATAATATACATTTTTATTGAGGGCTGCTGATAGTTCGTTTTTGAGAGTAGCATTTTTTTTTTTTTTTTTTTACGTAATTTAAAGTTATACTGATTATTTGAATGGATCTAATTTTGCATTTATATGACACGGAAACCCAAAATGTACAAAATATATAATATCTCCAGAGGTTTGCAGGGTTAAAACCCTGTTATACATATATACAAAATACATAAAAATGTTGAAAATCATCTGAAATAATAATAATAATTATTATTATTATTATTATTATTATAAAATATTATAAATAATTAAAAAATAAAATAAATTAAAAAAAAGAACTAAATCCAAAAAAAAGTCTTCAACATTTTTACGTGGTTCATGGCATTAAATTAAATAAAGATTTTTTGACTTTTTAGAGACAATTTTAGTGATATCTGTCAGTTATTAGAAACATTTTATACTTGATCATTAAAAAAAGCAATTTTCAAACAATTTTTTTTGTTTAAATAAATATATATATACAACGTACATTTCAAAAAATACTTAAATTAAAAAAAGTTGAAATCTGTCTGAAATGATGATGATAATAATAATAATTAAATATTACAATAATTAAAAATAAAATAAATAAAAAAAATAAGCAGAAAAGATGAACTAAATCCGAAAAGTTAAAAAAAACCTTCAACCTTTTTGAGGTTCATGGCATCAAAACTTTAAAAGATTTTTTTTTTTTTGCTTTTTAGAGACAATTTTAGTGATATCTGTCAGTTATTAGAAATATTTTATGCTTCACCATCAAAAAAAGTTTTTTTTTCTTATTCAAAATATTTAAAGGGTTAAAAAAACCATACATATATACAATGTACATAAAGTACTTCATTTAAAAATATTGAAATCTGCCTGAAATAATAATAATAATAATAATAATAATACAATAATAATAAAAAAAAAGAATCAGAAATAATATATATATTAGGGCTGTCAAACGATTAATCGCGATTAATCGCATACAAAATAAAAGTTTGAGTTTGCCTATTATATGTGGGTGTAATGTGTGTAATTATTATATATATATATATAAATACAAACACATTCATGTATATATTTGAGAAATATTTACAAGTATATGTATTTATATTTTTATATAATTTATATTATATATAAATAAAATTATTTTGTACATAAATAACATATTTCTCTTAAATATATACATTAATTTGTGTGTATTTATATATACATAGTAATTACACACATTACACCCACATATAATAGGCAAACTCAAACTTTTATTTTGTATGCGATTAATCGCGATTAATCGTTTGACAGCCCTAATATATATATATATATATATATATATATATATATATATATATATATATATATATATATATATATATATATATATATATATATATATATGTATATGTTCAAGCTTTTTTATGGGATTTTTGGCATTAAATCTAGATCTTGACTTTTTTGGTTGCGTTCACACTAAAGTGTGAACTAGTTGGCACTAGTTTGGTTCGTTTGGTCCGGACCCCAAAAAAACAAAAACATTGAGTCCTGGTCTGATTAGAGATCAGATTGGCAATTTTTTTTCGCCGAACCTAAAGGCATAGGGACACGTTCACAACCTGACTGGTCGGATTTTATGATGTATTGCCTATTTTAAGACTGAACTTACCGAACATCCAAAAAAATACTGTGTGCTGAGATGAATGTGATGTTGTGTGGGCGTAACCTGCATGTGATGGTATTTTGGCCAGCTGGGAGCTTGTGAAGAGCTTTTAAAATGTATAAAGGTGTCAAAACAGAGGCAGGAATCCATCCGTCACACACACAACCGATCTGCTGCGTGGAGACATGCGTCTGATGGGCAAACTCGCGACTATGACAAGAAAAACCGACATGCGTGAGGATTCTGTCCTTTTTAGCGTCTCATCTTCCTGTTTTTGGTTCGGTTACATGTCTTTGGTCCGTGTTGCGTTCATATATCATTCGAACCGCACCGGAGTTCATTTGGAAGTGGACCGAGACCCATCTTTTCAGCGGTGTCGGTCCGCTTGTTTGGTGCGCACTATAGGATTTGGATTGGTAGCGTTCACACATGTTCAAATGAACCGCACTAACCGAGCAATCGCACCAGGGTTCGTTTTAATCGAACCACACATGACAAGTATGAACGCACCCTTAGAGAGCCCAGGGTGGTTAGAAACACTTTTAGTGATACCTGTCAGTTAGTAGAAACTTTTTATTCTTGATCTTCTAAAAAAAAAAACTATAATTAGCTTGTTTTTGTCTGTGTGTTTTTTCAGGGAACGCTGCAGCAGTTCGTGGATGATTTCTTTCGCAGTGTGCTCTGTTCTGGCGCCACCGTCCCGCCGGCGGTTAAATACTTTTTTGACTTCCTGGATGAGCAAG
>NC_090244.1:5998478-6048478 GCF_024489055.1 Chanodichthys erythropterus | reverse complement strand
AAGGTGTTTTTTCACCTAGCTGCATTGAAACACAAGATTGATTGATAGATGGATGAATAGTTTGATAAAATGTCTGTGTACTAAAGGCTCATGGTCCTTCACTGTGTCTAGATCATCACGTCTTTGGATGAAGACCCTGCCGCCCAGAGTAAACAGTTAACACTGAGACTGCAACAGATCGCCGCCGCACTGGAGAACAAAGTGACCGACCTCTAACCCTGTCAGAGAGAGAACGCTGTACGAACACTCAGTGTGTATTTAGCTCATCACTATAATCAGATGTTCAATTCCTTCCTGTGTAGAAACAAAAGGTTTTAAGAATTGTATTCTATATTTTTTTTAATGTGCAGTCTTTATGCAGAAAGCTTTATAAGAGGAAAATAACTTTTTAAATAGACGGCCTTGTGTCAGTTGTTTTTAAAGCTTCTGTGTGTGTGTGTGTGTGTGCGTGAGTGTGTGTGTGTGTGTGTGTGTGTGTGTGTGTGTGTAAAAGGATGCCTATATTTTGACCAAAAGGGAGCTGCCCATGACCCTGCAGTGTGTGTATGCAGGGGGTGTGCCTACAGTGAGGTCATATCCGGTTATCGTCCAATCAAAAGCAGCTGAAGGTGACAGTAAGGATCGCATGGGGTGTGTTTGGAAAAATCACACTAGCATACTACTCGTACTATCTCTGTATTTGTATAGTGTGCAAATTATCTGTATACGTAACATTTGCCAAAACGTTCTGCAATTTTTTGCTGGCAAATTCCAATAGGAATCCATGTGATTGTGAATTTAAGTTTCAGTTTGAGTACTCCTTTTCAACTCATTATTTGACTGCCAAAAGAAATGTTACTAGACAAAACTGGTTGTACAATTTCATAATTCTATCAGATAAATACAGTGTATACCGCAGTTTGCTAGTCTGTGATTCCAAACATATCCATTTGGACGATCAAACGGCCGTCCATTTCATAACCACCTGTTTCAATTGAGCCATATGGACTCACTAGTAGATCCACCGATAATCAACACAGGCAATAATGAATATAAAAAAAAGGCATTTCATTTTTGTGTATGATGGTAGCTACGAATGTTTAATTTCAGAAAGTCATTTTATTGTGAAAGCTTCGCTACTGACTGAATTTATTCCGTACGGCACAAATAGTCGATGCACAGGACAGATTTTTGGCAGCGCCTGATATGAACGTGTCTGAGGCCTAAAGCAGAACTCGATTTCAGCTTTCAAAGAGTGTGCCTGGCCTTCGAGATGTTTTCGCGCCCAAAACTGAGAGGATTGACTGAAAGCTTCTCATTTGACTCTTTGTGGCTCCGTTGGAAGGGTTTAGATGTGTGATCTGGAACGTTAATGGCTTTATTTTGGCAGAGAGGATAATGACACACTAATTTGTTTGTTATCCGCCACTAAACAAGATGGTACTATAGAACTCAGCCAAAATTCTGCTCCGAGAGATGCTTTTATCTTTGTACGAACCCTTTTTTTTTTTTTTTTACACATTTGTGTCATTTGCATTTGATTTAGTGTCTTAAAGACAACAAGAAAAATTCAAAGCTTTTTATTTTTGTGTTACAGGCTGATTTTTCTTTTCTTTTTCTAATTGCTAATGCTAGTCGGAGCAGGTGTGTATAAGGTTAGGCGGAAAGGGACACTCTCATTCTAGAGAGCTTTGTGGACAAAAAGACAAGAGTCATCAATATTTTTGGTCTGTTTGCTACGGAAGCGGATTAGGCCAAGCAATAATAAAAAAATAAAACCATCTCGAGATTAAAGTTGTTAAATTTCAAGAAAAAAGTTGAGATAAAATGTTGAGAATAAACTCGTTAAATTACGAGAAAAAAACTCGTTAAATTTCGAGAAAAAAGTCGAGATGAAATGTTGAGAATAAAGTCATTAAGTTATGAGAAAAAAGTTGTTAAATTACAAGAAAAAAGTTGAGATAAAATGTTGAGAATAAACTCATTAAATTACGAGAAAAAAACTCGTTAAATTTAGAAAAAAAAGTTGAGATAAAATGTTGAGAATAAAGTCATTAAATTATGAGAAAAAAGTTGTTAAATTACAAGAACAAATTCGTTAAATTACGAATTTGTTCTCATAATTTAACAACTTTTTTCTCGAAATTCAACGACTTTTTTCTCATCATTTAACGAATTTGTAATTTAATGAGTTTATTCTCAACATTTTATCTCAACTTTTTTTTTTAATTTAACGACTTTTTCACATAATTTAACGAATTTGTTCTCATAATCTAACGAGTTTTTTCTCATAATTTAATGACTTTATTCTCAACATTTTAACTCGACTTTTTTCTCGAAATTTTAACAACTTTTTTCTCATAATTTAATGACTTTATTCTCAACATTTTATCTTTACTTTTTTTGCTTGAAATTTAACGAGTTTTTTTCTCGTAATTTAGCGAGTTTATTCTCAACATTTTATCTCGGCTTTTTTCTCGAAATTTAACGAATTTGTAATTTAATGAGTTTATGCTCAACATTTTATCTTGACTTTCTTTTTTTTTTAAATTTAACGACTTTTTTCTCATAATTTAACGAATTTGTTCTCATAATCTAACGAGTTTTTTCTCATAATTTAATGACTTTATTCTCAACATTTTATCTTTACTTTTTTTTTCTTGAAATTTAACGAGTTTTTTTCTCGTAATTTAGCGAGTTTATTCTCAACATTTTATCTCTGCTTTTTTCTCAAAATTTAACGAGTTTTTTTTCATCATTTAACGAATTTGTAATTTAATGAGTTTATGCTCAACATTTTATCTTGACTTTTTTTTTTTTAATTTAACGACTTTTTTCTCATAATTTAACGAATTTGTTCTCATAATCTAACGAGTTTTTTCTCATAATTTAATGACTTTATTCTCAACATTTTATCTTTACTTTTTTTTTCTTGAAATTTAACGAGTTTTTTTCTTGTAATTTAGAGAGTTTATTCTCAACATTTTATCTCGGCTTTTTTCTCGAAATTTAACGAATTTTTTTCTCGTAATTTAACAAGTTTATTCTCAACATTTTATCTCGACTTTTTTCTCGAAATTTAACGAGTTTTTTTCTCAAAATTTTACAACTTAAATCTCGAGATGGTTTTATTTTTTTATTATTGCTTGGCCCTAATCCTCTTGCGTAGTTTGCCCAGATAAAAAAGGAGACGTGTGTATATATGCATTTCATGCATTTACACTACCATTCAAAACTTTGGGGTTGGTAAGATTTGTTTGTTTGTTCATCAATGCTGCATTTACTATATTTAATCAAAATACAGTAAAAAATAGTAATATTGTGAAATATTATTACAATTTAAATAAGTTTTAATTTAATTTAAATGTAATTTATTCCTCTGATTCAATCAGCATCATTACTCCAGTCTTCAGTGTCACATGATCCTTCAGAAATCATTCTAATATGATAAATGTGGAAACCATGATGCCTTGTAACCATTTTTTTTCAGGATTCCAAAGAATTCTGATTAATAAAGTTCCAAAAAGCAGCATTTATTTTAAATAAAAATTATTTATAACTTTATAAATGTCTTTACTGTCACTTTTGATTAATTTAATGCATCCTTGCTGAATAAAAAATAACTTCCTTCAAAAAAAAAAAAATAAATAAATAATCTTACCCCAAACTTTTGAATGCTAGTGTACAGTATATGCTAAAATTAAGCAATAAGGTACAAGAATATAGGCTGTGTCCCAATTCAGAAGCTGCATCCTTCAAAGGCTGCTAAGTTCGGACCAAGCGTTGTCAAATGGTACGGTCTAGCCTACAGAGGATTGTTCTTGTCGTCTAGCAACTGTGACAGCTGCCACATTTAAAGGAGGCTTCGAATTGACCGTTCACAAAGACCCGCCCCCTTTAGTTACTGTTGCTATGTCCGACAAGCCATGCCGATCTCTCGCCACGCATCATGTTTCTCACAGTGAAAAATACATTGCGGAGCAAAGAGCAGGTTACTTTTGAGTCTCAAATTTCAAATGTTTTAAAGACATTTCAACAATAAAAACCGTTTTGTGGCTCTTTAATGTGTCGTGACAGATCGCTGTAGTGCCTCAGTTCAAGCGGCTCTTGAACGGATCATTTCTTTTTACTAGTTCATTTATAGCATTAAATAAACATGAATGAACATCAGAAGGAATGTTGTTTCAACCGCGGAAAGACGTCAATACACACCATTTTTCAAGTTCAAGTCCATTTACCTTAATCTACTAACTCTCCTGACTGCAATGGCAGATTCGGTGTTATGATTGGTTAGATCACCTGTCAATCAAACCCCTCGCGTAGACTGTATTGGGACGCAGCTAGTGATGGCTTAAGGCTATTGTTAGGAGTTACATAAATCAATTACATTTAACATAAAGTACATTTCATTAAAGCATTATTTTATTCTTGTGTCATCCTTCTGCCATAAAACATAGTCAATGACTCATTTAATTTGTCAGCATTTAAGAGTACATGTGAAAATATATAACTTATTAACTCCAATTTGAATTTCACAGGGTCTTTACACAGGTTTTCTGTCAACGTGGCCCACAGAACAAGTGTTTTTTAGCAGTTCAGGGAGTTTCACAGCCTGCCGGTCACTGATCTGAGAGCAGCGCTATCACAGTAGCAGATGGCTTGCGATGTCGGACGTTGAGATTCCTCCCGTTTCTGTTGAGAGTTGGGCGGCGCTGCTTGGCGTGAAGCTCTTTGGAATGGCCCTCCCTCTCTCTTCCTTTCCGCTTTAATACAACCAGCGGGAGCTGCGTTTGATCCTAACTGCATGCGTGATGCTGACTCCATGCTTTCCAATCTACCCTTGCCCTTTCGCTTTCATCTTAAAGGGATTGTTCACACAAAAATAAAAATGGAATCATCATTTACGCAACCTCACACTGCAAAAAAATGATCTTACTCAGTATTTTTGCCTTGTTTTCAGTAAAAATATCTAAACATTCTTAAATTAACATAAGCAAAATGACTAGAGAGAAAAAAAATAAAAAATGAGTGAGTTTATGCTTAAAAACAAGGAAAAAAGCCAATGTAGGGTAAGAAAATGAAAACCGTGTTTTCCCTTTGAATTAAGTTTATTTTTCTTACCCCATTTGGCATATTTTATTTTGAGAAGTCATTTTGCTTCTCAAGTAAATGTATTTTGATTTAAGAATGTTTGAAAAATACTAAGAAAATAAATAATTTTTTGCAGTGCATGTCATTCCAAATTCCATGGAACACAAAAGAAGGAATTTCTGAAGAATCTTCACACATTTCCTGCCATAAAAAGATAAAAAAAAGGACATATAAACAATTCAAACATTCCTACTTTTGCGTTCCACTGAAAAAAATAAAAGCTTTGGAACGACATGACGGTGAACAAATAATGCCGTAATTTTCATTTTTACAATGAACTATCCCTTTAAAGCACAAGCACAGATGCAAGCCTCCGCAGTCAAGTGTAAAACGCTTCTTTTAACGCCTTTCTGTAGCCAAAACGTGCCTTAAAAGTGTTTAAATGTGACGGTGAGGTGATGTTGAAGACGTCGGGGTGGGTGGGGTTTTGGTAGTCGTGGGGCGTGTAGAGGTCAGAGGTCGTGGCGTACGTGAAGTGTGGTGTTAGACATCAGTAAGTGCAGTATTCAGAAGTGTGCTGTAGCCAGAATATGCCAATATATTTGAACATGCTGTATGTATAGAGCAAAAGCGCCGTTTTTAATACCGTGCAGATCTTTTGGGTGTTTGTGGTGAGTGTGTGTGCGTGTGCTTTTTAGGAGTTTTACTGCATTGGGAAAAACGCTCGAGCTGAATAAATGTGCGGAGGAGAATGTCAAAACGTTCCCTCCGGACAGCTGCCATTACGTTTGGTCTTTATGCAAAACGAATTATTGATTAGCACAAATGTTTTTATTATTGTACCGACCCAAAATTGTGTTTCAATGGTGTGTATGAACAAACAATCTGTACACGACCTTTTCTTACTGCTGTGCAGTTAATATCTTTATTTTATGTCCTAAAGAAAATATATGCCTTTGTATTAAAATGCAAATCTGTCTACACTGTTCTCCTGTGCGTTATGCTCTGAGAAAACTTGTTTGTTGTTGTCGACATTTTTTTTTCACCCTTTCACTTGTGAATGTGCAGAGAGCAAAGTATTCTGGGATTGCGGAGGACGACGAGTGTTCTTTCGGGCTCTCGGAGGACTGATGTCGTATGTGTGAACTGTGCCACCGCAGGTCCCTCATGCCATCTGATCCTTGTGTGAATAAATATACACGTCCATTTCTCTAGTGTTGGGTTTCGCCTCTTTTCTGGCCCCTGATCTACAGGGTCTCTAATGAATCAGGTCCCATTAACACATTATGTGACCTTTAATGATGAGATCTACATGACATTTTGGTGTCAGCACAGAAGTTTATGTCTTTAAAGAGAGCGGAGCTCCAGGAAGAAGCTTCGAGAGCCAGATTTTGTGTTGGACGTCAGGTGAGGATAATATTCAGAATTAAGTTTTGTGGTTTCTAAATGTCTCGATTTCATGTTCTCAGCAGCCACACAAACCATGTTTATCCTATTTTCATATAGTTTATGTCATGGTTTTTGTGGATGAAGGTGTGTTACACAACCTGAACATCTGCTTAGGTTGATTAGCGTCTAAGCAGGTTGACGGCGGCAATAATAAAAAATATGGGGAAAAAAAAAATCACCATTAATGTGAGGCTGTGTGCGAAATCGCATACCGTCTCGAGTAGATAGTTATGATTGGTTATGTATGTTCTATATAGTATGAATGTAATCCAGATGTACTACATTCATCATGTTGTCATTATCATGTGACCTACCAGCGTCAGTCGCCATTCACAAATCCTCTCCTGTGGCCTCATGGGATAGTAACGTATCCATCATATGCACACTTCAGAATCTCACTGGAAGTAGTACTTTTTGCCTCTTTTATGAGTACTGTGAATTCTGACACACTTCTTTTGTCACATACTCTTTTTCGCCTACTATATAGTAGGGAAGTATGCGATTTCAGATGCAGCCTGTTTTGTAGCTCCGCCCATAGTGAAATACCATTGGTCAAAAAAATCTAGATTTACATAAAGCTGTCGCTCATGTTGAATTAAATCAGCAGCGTTCACTGAAAACAAATGACTTTTAGTTGCTTTGTGATTTAAAAAATGATTTCATTAAAACTATTATACAGATTTAAATCAGGATCCTCTATTTGTTTGGGCTATAAAATTATATTTTTGTCTCTTCAGAAGCAGATAATTATAAAAATAAAGGGCCTGTCCCAATACCCACACTTGCGTTCTTTGCACTTGACCACTTGTCTACTTACATGATGTACTCCATGTATTTGGTGTTCAAGTAGGGATGAAGACTGCTATGTATAGAACATTTGATTACCTGATGAGACGCTTATATTGTTGCAAAAAAGCTTTATTTTGATTTTCGATACTTTGCATTTTAAAATAAACTTCTAAATGTCTGTTTTGTAATCCCTATGTAACAGAAGACACAATATAAAAATTAAAAATTGATAAAAAGCAGTTGCAAATGTACAAAATACACATACTCATCTTTGCACCAATAAAATGTGCAACAATTTGTTTTACTATCAAATTTAACTTGCAGTGGAATGTTTTCTTTGACATCTCGCAATTTTGAGGTACATGAGTTCCCGAACATGATGCATGATGGGATACGCTTGTAGCCTTGAATACCACTTCGAAGCGATGGGCTGTGTCCCAATTCAGAGGCTGCATCCTTCAAAGGACTCGCACTTCAAAGGCCTTTGAAGAGCATTGTTACATGGGAAGTTCTAGCCTATGGAGGGCTGTTCTTGTCGCCTAGCAACTGTGCAGCTGCCATTGATGTGGAAGTAACATTTCACTGGACTTTTTTTTAAGTTACGTTAAACTGTCTGAAAACAGAATAGGGTTCAAAAACTGTCTAAATATGTTATTTCTGCATATAATAAAGAGTGTAAACTATATATAATCACATCTTAGTAAGATAGAAGTCAGCATTTGAACCAATTTGTATCATTAGATATTTGAGTAGGTCGAAACCCAATACTTATGTTTAAATGTGTAATTTGGCAATTCCTCTCAAAAAAAATTCTGTCGTCACTGGTGCACAATGAATTCTAGGGTAGGCAAAGGATCCATCTGTTGTATTCTCCATTTCACGGAAAACGAAGGACGCATTTGGAGGCCGCATTTGAAGGAAATTTCGAATTGGGACAGCCTTCGTTGCAGTGACGCAATCTGCCTTCGAATGCGACCTTCGAAGGATGCAGTTTCTGAATTGGAACGCAGCCATAAGGTGTGTTCCATTTGACCGTAAGTGGACTGCGAAGTGGACTTCACAGGGTATTTCGCCATCTTAAGTGAGACTCCAATCTGAAGGGAGCGAACATGTTCAGTTCGAATTTGAAGGAGACTTCGAATTGGGACAGCCTTTTGTCGCGCCGCTGTGACGCAATCGACCTTCGGATGCAGTTTCTGAATTGGAACGCAGCCATAAGGTGCTTTGCATTTTACCGTAAGTGGACTACGAAGTGGACTTCACATTTCGCCATCTTGATTGAGATGTTCAGTTCGCATTTGAAGGAGACTTTGAATTGGGACAGCCTTCGTCACACCACGTTGACGCAATCGGCCTTTAAAAGATGCAACTTCTGAATTGGAACCACATCCTTTTGAATTGCAACACAGCCATATGGTGTGTTCCATTTTACCATAAGTGGACTTCACAGCAAAATACCCTATGAAGTCCACTTTGTAGTCCACTTGCGGTAAAATGGAACACACCTTATGGCTGTGTTCCAATTCAGAAACTGCATCCTTTAAAGGCCAATCTGAAGGGAGCGAACATGATCATTTTGCATTTGAAGGAGACTTTGAATGCGAATGGAGAATTCAGTTTGCATTTGAAGGAGACTTTAAATTGGGACAGATTTCATCGCACCGCATCAACGCAATCTGCCTTCGAATGTGGCCTTCGAAGGATGCAGTTTCTGAATTGGAACATAGCCATAAGGTGTGTTCCATTTGACCGTAAGTGGACTGCGAAGTGGACTTCACAGGGTATTTCGCCATCTTAAGTGAGATTCCAATCTGAAGGGAGCAAACATATTCAGTTTGCATTTGAAGGAGACTTCGAATTGGGACAGCCTTTTTCGCGCTGCGGTGACGCAATCGGCCTTTGAATGCGGCCTTCGAAGGATGCAGTTTCTAAATTGGAACGCAGCCATAAGGTGCTTTCCATTTTACCGTAAGTGGACTTCACATTTCGCCATCTTGAGTGAGATGTTCAGTTCGCGTTTGAAGGAGACTGAATTGGGACAGCCTTCGTCACACTGCAGTGACGCAGTCGGCCTTCAATTGCAAAAGATGCAATTTCTGAATTGGAACAGCATCCTTCTGAATTGGAACACAGCCATATGGTGTGTTAAATTTTACCATAAGTGGACTTCACAGCAAAATACCCTGTGAAGTTCACGTTGTAGTCCACTTGCGGTAAAATGGAACACACCTTATGGCTGCGTTCCAATTCAGAAACTGCATCCTTCAAAGGCCAATCTGAAGGGAGCGAACATGATCATTTTGCATTTGAAGGAGACTTTGAATGCAAATGGAGACTTCAGTTCACATTTGAAGGACACTTCGAATTGGGACAGCTTTCGACGCGCCGTGGTGACGCAATCTGCCTTCGAATGTGGCCTTCGAAGGATGCAGTTTCTGAATTGGAACGCAGCCAAAGGTGTGTTCCATTTGACCGTAAGTGGACTGCGAAGTGGACTTCACAGGGTATTTTGCCATCTTAAGTGAGATTCCAATCTGAAGGGAGCAAACATGTTCAGTTCGCATTTGAAGGAGACTTTGAATTGGGATAGCCTTTGCCTCTCTGTGGTGACACAATAGGCCTTCAAATGCGGCCTTCAAAGGGTGCAGTTTCTGAATTGGTACACAACCATATGGCTGCGTTCCAATTCAGAAACTGCATCCTTAAAAAGCCAATCTAAAGGGAGCGAACATGATCAGTTTGCATTTGAAGGAGACTTTGAATGCGAATGGAGACTTCGAATTGGGACAGCTTTCGTTGCGCCGTGGTGACGCAACCTGCCTTCGAATGTGGCCTTCAAAGGATGCAGTTTCTAAAATGGAACACAGCCATAAGGTTTTTCACAGGGTATTTCGCCATCTTAAGTGAGATTCCAGTCCGAAGGGAGCGAACATGTTCAGTTCGAAGGGCACTGCAAACGTCATAGGTAATAACTAGGGAGCAATGAACACTGCGTAGGGACCCTGTCGAATGGAACACAGTTATAGTGTGTGTTCGCTTTGGCACTTAATTCCTGTCACATACACATGCTCTCAAGTGGTCAAGACCACAAGTGTAGGTATTTGGCAGGCCCATACAGTATAAGCATTGTGTTGTCGTTTTAAGACCCCCAGTGAGGGCTTAAAGTGGGTCTGTTCAAACATCATTCAAAAAGATTCAAGTGAAGGAATAGGACAGTATCAAAAGCAACACATCTGAAGTCTTGAGCCCACCAAATGGATCTAAAGCGCCGGTGCCAAACTGAAATATTTCAGTCAGATTATCAGAAATCCCCTCACGATTTACACAGCAGACAGAAATCTAATCACACCTCTTCCTTATTGGATTTTTAGAGGAGATGACGACACAGTTTAAATATAAACCCTTCACCTTTTATGCCTCTTGACTTATGTAAATTCATAAAGTCCCAGTAATAAGCATTATATGAGTCTCTGTTTTGTAGTTAAACACGGGGAAGAGCAGGTCTGTGTGTGAGACTCTGTTTCATAAGAGCTTCTGCTACTCGTGATTCTATAACCGAATTAATCCGATCAGACCGTGCGGCCCCCCTGCATGGGCACTGAATTAACTTAGTCACGATTCCATGCAACTGGACTTGAGCCTCGAAAAACAGCTCAGATATTCCACATGCTGGGAAAATAAGAAGATCGGGCCCTTTCATTCTCACTGTGAGAGCCATCACTCAAGGAAAGCCCACTCTGGCAGGTGTTTGTGTTTGTATTCACCTGCAGTGGTGTCTCACCCTCAGATATTAATGAGATTTCTTCGGCTTTGCCTTAAAGGGAGACACGGACCCTCAAACTCGCACACACTCAAGGATTCTCCCTCGGCTGCAGTTCAAGTAAACCTCAGAAACTGAAAAGGGGAATTGTCATGATTAATAATGCAGTGCTTGGTCACAAACAGCTGTAGCTTGTGGACGTGTTCAAAGCATCAGCATATCTCACAGGATCCAGAGGGAGAGTTTGAACCTGAATGGGGTTGTTGTTCCTCGCGTTCAGGGACATCTTCCCCTACTCTGGCTTGTTAGAAAGTTCACTTCTTGCTCTGTTTTCCCTTCGGGCGAATGCCTGCTTTCACCTCATCTGCTGACAGGAGAAAAATGCATCTGCATGTAAATGTAAAAGTTAAAGGTGCAGTATGTAATAATTCTGTCCGCTAGAGGTCGCTAGAAGCCTATTCAAAACAAAGGCGTAGCTTGATGACTCCAAGTTTGAGCGCGGAATCTTGGGACATGTGGTCTTCACCTCAACGGCTGGTGGAAAAGAATAGGGATTGGACTCAGGAACAAATCATGTTCATGGATGCGATTATTAACATACTGTAGTGTGAAGCAGAGCAGGAGCGAATGTTGTGGAGCTGAACGAGAAGCACGAGCAGCAGGACTTTTATTATGACACAGACGCCGGCCCTGCTTCTACTTTTCCAGTCATGAGTATGAGGTAACGCAGCTCTGTTTATCATATTAGATATATTTGAGAGTGTTGAAAATTATGTTATAACGTTACTCTGTGCGTTCTGTGAGAAACTGTTACACACTGCTATAAGATTTTAGAATATCATATTAAATGCTGGATGGCTCGTGTTGATAAATGGCATGCAATTAATTTTAAAACGTACTGTATGATGGAGAAAAAAGACTAAACTTGTTGAGCTATATAACAACAATTAGTTTTCTGTCTATAAATATATCAAAACAGTTGTTCCCTTGTCTATTAAAATGTGTAATATATTAAAGCGTCTTGGTGTTTCCATGGTTTCTACATGGAAACCGGGGGTGCAGGTATGACGCAATTGACAGGCGACTCCTCACACGTCCCGGAGCCTTGGTTAAAATTGCAATTTTCTCACGATTTACAAATAGTTGGAAACATTTATGATATTGTAAGTACTGAAGTGAACAAAATATATAACACTGGCCTAGTGGTTTTTGGATATTTTACTGAAAAAATATTACATATCGTTAGGCATAGCATAATTGCTTAAGTCATTTTTTGGCTAAATTGTGACATCTGCCTTTGAAATATGATCTGGGCAATTATGCTATGAGGGCTAACGATATTGCACCTTTAATTTGGTATTTAAAACTGTATTATTATGAATACAAAGATTCATAAATAACAAACGACTTGTTGCCTATGGGGTGAATCAAAAATTTAGTGTACTCAGAGTTTTATGTACTAACAGGCCACATCTGGACTGGAGCCATTTTGAAGGAATGTTGTTTGATGAGAAATAAAATATTAATAAGTAAGAAAATGTATATCAAATATAGAAAAGAAAACTTGGTATGAATATAAATATACATTTATGGATTAAAAAACAAATGCATGATTATTTGCTGTGACGCCGCTAGCGGACGCTCTATCCGGAAATGTGTGCGTCAGGGCATATAAAGATTGATCCAATGAAATTACCGAGAGGGCGCCCACATGTCTGTGGCTTAGCCAATGAATGTACATCTCTCTTCCGTTTCATCCAATGAGAGTGCAGAGAAGGCGGGACTTATGTGTGTAGCGCGGCGGTTAAGGAAATCTAGCTCGTGCGCTTATGCGCATCAAATGCTTCTTTTATATTACCAATAATATTTATTCACTAATGCGGAATAAACATTTGCACCTCGGACTGCTTAAACTCTCGTTCCAACGTGAGTAAATGATCTCAGACACGTATATATGAGCATGCTGGCGTTTGTTTACAGCCTTCGGTATGAAATACGTCGAATACAGTGTGTTTATCTGCTAGCTGTGAGTCTAATAAACCTTAATTCTTCATATGTAAGAACATATTATACTAGTTTGATGTGGCTTTTGGGTTTGGATCATGTATGCTTCATTCACTGAATCAGAAAGGTATGACTAATATTACAAAAGATGATAATAATAATAATAAGCAGGTATTAAGACACTTTACCATTTAAAACAAAATAAATAAAAGACATGATCATATATTTTAAGAACTGTGTATATTTTTGTATGAATTCCATAAATGTAGTTTGTTTTGTGCAGGTCTCGCTGCGTCATGATCGCGCGCTCTCGCTGAGATGTCCGGTTGCCACGGCAACAGCATCACGGGGCTGCTGGGTGCGCTCTGCGACTGCAGCATCTCCGGGTTGTCATGGAAACGTCGCGCTCTGGGCTCAGCTTCGCGGGAGTCAGCGCGTCGGACCCTGCGCAAGCGTGCGTACGGGGCGCTGCTTGCGGGACTCTTCCAGGACGGGTTGCCCAAACCGCCACCGAACGCCCTGGCGAACACACCTGCCCATAATAAAATACTGATGATCTCCTTTGACCTGCGCGTGTCCGGCCGCGATGAGGAGGCGGAGAGATTGGAGGAGCTCCTGGTTCAGCTACGGGACGGGGCGGGACTGTCTGAACTGGATTCCGTCCTGGAACTCCTAGTGCAGCTGGCCGGATCCGTGGCTCCGCCTCCTCTGTCTTTCAGTCGCGACTACATGCGGCGGGAGCGTCCCGTGCAGCGCAGACCCCCGTTGGGCGGGTACCTGAGCCAGGACATGCAGCGGTTGGAGGAGAGGGCGTGGTCTTTGATCTGTGGGGAGGAGTGGGGCGTGTTCGGGGGCATCTGCAGGACCGTGAGCATCATGGACGCTCCGCCGGGCACCGGGCTGCTCGGACTGGGGCGCAGGCCGGATGTCGAGGAGAAGTTTGAGAGAGAGACCCGACTGTCACTGTTTGGTGCCCTTCAGCACTCCAGAACCGCAGATATGGACATCCGACTGGACCTGCCGCCCGTTCCCAGTAACGCAGACATTACTGGACTCAGCATACGGGTGAAGATACTATCCATTCTTCTTCATTATATATTTTAGTCTTGTCCTCCCTGTTGTCTTATATGCTGTTGTTTCTGCAGGTTCCTGCAGGTTTGGATCAGTCTGATGACGAAGGCTTCCAGTCTTCCTCTAATCTGACTCCAGATTCCCAATCCGAGCCGAGTCCCAGCCCTGAATTTGACGTATGGGAGGCCCTTCGGACGTTCGTTCCCGGCAGACGGCGCTGTTGGGAGAACATTGGCTGGTGAGAGAGAGAGAGTCGAGCTGTAAACATCTGCTCTGACTGACAGTGGTTTGATTCCATTACGATTCTTTTCAAATCTGCACCACAACAATTGAAAAGACTGGTGCAGATATGACATCACTTTATAGGCCAAAACGTGGAAGCAAGTTTGCATAATAGCATTTCCGGATCCATCGTCCCATCGTTTTTTTTAATTGGGTTTATGGTTAAATGGCTGAAATAAGGTCTGTGGTGAACTTTGAAGGCTAATTGGCAGTTAGCATCACACTAGGTGCGTCCCAATTCGTGAACTATGACGTTTTTAAGTATAGTGCAAGTAGTGCGTTCACACTGAAAATTCCAAAAAGAAAAAGTGCACTTTAAATACCTGGATGATGCACTAAATTAACGGAAAAAATGTGGAATGTTGGACAATATCCACTTAGATTATTCTGCGTGTTTAAGAGGTGTGTTATGAGCATGTCACGTTATGAGAGCAGAATCACGACTACTTCAGAATGTAAAAGGTCTAACCTAGCACAAAAGGAGCTACCAGTGATGTAAGTTAACACTGATTGGTCGAACACACACGAAATTCCACGAAATTAAAAAGCCGTGTACACAGCCTGTGTATTTAATCCATGAGCTAACTCTACAACAGTGATAGGTGGACCTCTGAACCTCATCCGAAGGAGAAAATCCAGGGCGAATTTGAGCAGACCAAGAGAAACATGATTATGTATTTCTGCTCAGCTAGCGACATTGGGCGTCAACCACACGGCAAAAGCTAATACTTTTTTCATATACTGTCTACTTTCTTTGTATAACAGTTTTATCTAATAACATATTAAACAGGATTGTTAAACAGATCGTAAACTAATGAAGACGGAGATTGTGAGCACTGTGCTCGGGCTCTGTCTGAACTGTTCTCAGCGCCGTCAAAATAAAAGTAACAACAACAAGCGCAGTTTACTTCACTTCAGGCCCTAGGGGAACATTAGTTCTCGGGGATCCACACTGGTGGCAAAAGCCACTATTATTATACCAAGCATATGTTGATTTTTATTATTATTATTTAAAGAAGAAACCAAACCAATATATAGTTGACATTTGAGGTTTACTTGATATACAGTACGGTCCAAAAGTTTGGAACCACTAAGATTTTTAATGTTTTTAAAAGAAGTTTCGTCTGCTCAAGGCTACATTTATTTAATTATATTTAATTATATTTATATTTAATTCTATTTGAATATATTTCACAAAGTAATTTATTCCTGTGATGGCAAAGCTGAATTTTCAGCATCATTACTCCAGACTTCAGTGTCACATGATCCTTCAGAAATCATTCTAATATGCTGATCTGCTGCTCAAGAAACATTTATGATTATTTTCAATGTTGAAAACAGTTGTGTACTTTTTTTTCCAGGATTATTTGATGAATAGAAAGTTCAAAAGAACAGTGTTTATCTGAAATCTAATCTTTTGTAACATTATAAATGTCTTTACTGCCACTTTTGATTGATTTAATGCATCCTTGCTGAATAAAAGTATTCATTTCTTTAATTTCTTTTCAAAAAAATAAAAATAAAAATTCTTACTGACCCCAAACTTTTGAACGGTAGTGTATAATGCTACAGAAGCTTTGTATTTCAGATAAATGCTGTTCTTTTGAACTTTCTATTCATCAAGGAATCCTGAAAAAAAAAGTATTCATCAAGGAAACCTGAAAAAAAAAGTACACAACTGTTTTCAACATTGAAAATAATCATAAATGTTTCTTGAGCAGCAAATCAGCATATTACAATGATTTCTGAAGGATCATGTGACACTGAAGACTGGAGTAACGATGCTGAAAATTCAGCTTTGCATCACAGGAATAAATTACTTTGTCAAATATATTTAAATAGTACACAGTTATTTTAAATTGTAATAATATTTCACAATATTACTGTTTTTTACTGTATTTTTAATTAAATAAATGTAGCTTTGGTGAGCAGACGAAACTTCTTTTAAAAACATTAAAAATCTTAGTGGTTCCAAACTTTTGGACTGTACTATATATATATATAATTAAACCTCATATGTTTCTTGTGGTCATTGCTGTAAGGTTGCTGTCATTGCAATGTCTCCATTTTCTGCAAAGATGTTGAAAATGTATTGTCCATTTCAGACAGCTGGTAAAACTGCCAGACCGGTGCATGTAGTGAAGAAAATTTAGTTCCAAATAGGGCTGGGCAACAAACTCAAACTCCTTTTCTCTTAAATCGAAATCCTCCAACATTTCTCTTTAAAAATGATCGTTTTAAACTTCTAATTCGTGACCGGTGTTTTGTTTTGCTCTATCCTCTGCACTTCCGTGTTCATCATTACGTAATGCATCGGGTCAGAGGTCACTCTTCCTCTGCAAATCGATGTGTACAGCTAGTTATTATAGTCAATAAAGTTTTCAATATGGAAATTTTCCTTATAAAAACTTTTATTAACCCCTTGGATCTGTATGGATTACTTTTATGATGGATGGATGCACTTTTTTTCAAAATGTGGCCTCCCTTCACTATCATTATAAAGCTTGGAAAAGCTGGGATATTTTTAAATATATCTCTGATTGTGTTCATCTGAAAGATAACAGGTGTCATATACACCTAGGATGGCTTGAGGGTGAGTAAATCATGGGATAATTTTCATTTTTGGGAGAACTATCCATTTAATGAATACCACAATCAATGCATTGCAATGCACCCCTGCCGACTAGTTTAAAAGAAGTAGTTTGTTCACATTTGTCATCGTTTTTCTTTCTCTCCTTCAGTCCACCGGGTCAGAAGGAACCCCCGTACCTGACAGAGGCCGGCAGAGAGGCGTTTGATCAGCTGTACCGGCTGTGGGAAGGAGAAATGAGGAACATTCTGTCCACACAGACACCATCACCGCTCCTGCCACTGCCGCTGGACTGCCAGAGTCAGCTGGTCAAAGACGTGCTCAATGTGCTGATCGGGGTCTCCTCCGCCACGTTTCCTCTCAACGAGGTAGCTGAATTCAGTATACTTTTGTATGTATTGTACATTTTAAAAATCATATCTAATTTTATTAATAATGCATTTCTCCTGACTTCCTCTTACGCTTCATTCTCCACTCAAGGCTAGTGTGCAGTTTGATGTTCGCCCGGATATATGTGTGTCCGGGACATCGCCTGAGAGTGTGTCTCGGCTGCTGTGTGAGCTGGCGCAGTACGGCACACACTATCTGCGTCTCAGCCGCTTCGCCCTGAGCAGCGGGAGTCAGAAGGGACTCGTCTTCCAGGTGACGCATACTGTCATTTCTTACAGGTCTTTAGTTTTTTTTCCCCATAACAGCATGTGAGACAGATTGTGTGTGTGTCTCAGGCCTTCACCGGTGGGCTGCGGCGTTACCTGCATTACTACAGAGCGTGTGTGCTGAGCACACCGGCCTCTCTGAGTCTACTAATTATCGCCTGTCATTTCCGCAAACTGGGACGTCAGCTCAGGTAAATCTTCCCTTCCCTCACACACACAAAAAAAAAAAAGTAAAATCAGTTTCAGCAGATGTTACTCATGTTTATCAGGTATCTGTCAGAACTGTGTTGTGTGGATGGAATCGCCGGTGTGGGACGAGCAACATTCCCCATGGTAAGAATCACTCTCGTCGCACACTTCACATACTTCTGTCAGACACAGTAGCTTTGAGTTCGAGTTGTTTTCAGCTCAGAAGTGTTGTAGACAGGTGGGTGTTGCAGGTCTGCGTTGCTGTGTGTGTAATTGGCAGTGTGATGTCTGTGTTTAGGGTGTTAAACTGCTGTCATGTCTGTATAATGAAGCTCAGAGTAACTGCAGTAATGAGAATCATCCGGTGCTGCTGTCGCTGCTGAAGAGCAGCTGTGAGCCGTACACGAGGTGAGAAACTCATCTCCTCTATCGCTCTTTACTTATTTATCTATTATTCAACTCGAGAAGGTCACTTAAGAGCAGAGTGGTTTTTGACACACTATATTTTTCCAAGTGACTGATTGTGATTCGTGAAATGGTTTCTGTAGCGTCTGGCTGCCATTAAATGCACAATAGAGGTTCTCTGCTGTTATTTTTCTTGTGCAACATGAACGTAGAAATCTCATGTTGCTCTTTCCCATACAATCACATAAAGGCCATGTCTGTCAAGCTCCAAAAACAACAAAAAACCCATAACTTGACCCATAATCTTGCCCTTTGCCGAAGCACAGAAATCATATTTATGTACTACATAATTATGTGCTGTTGCTCAAACAGTAGAGCATGGCGCTAACAACTCCAAGGTCATGAGTTTGATTTCCAGGGAATGCATGATTTGAAAAACTATACTTTGAATGCAATGCAAGTCATTTTGGATAAAGTTACCTGCAAAATGCATAAATGCAAATCTAAATGTTTAATGCAGGAAAAAAAAACTTTTTTATATAGTTGTATAGTTTGTAGTAAAATGTATAGGGTTAGTCTATATTGTGGTTTCATATAAAAACATGGTTTGTAAGAAAAAAAAGTAGTTGTCTCTGGTATGTTCTTATTTAAATAGTTAAAGGTACACTATGTAACTTTTGGCCCTCTAGTGTTTAAAAAAACAAAACTGCATGCTTTTTTGAGGAAGAACATTATTTTGGTTGTGCTTTGGCTCTGTGTGACTGTGCGGATGAATATGTTTCTTTCTCATAACTAAAAAAACCCTAATGTCCTTCCAAACTAGGGCTGCACAACGATTAATCGCGATTAATCGTTTGCAAAATAAAAGTCTGTGTTTACGTAATAAATGTGTGTTCTGTGTATAATATAAAATGTATAAATACACACACATACATGTATAAATTTAAGAAATATATGCATGTATAAATAAATATATATATTTAAATATATTAATATAAATATAAATATTTTATATATAAATATACAATTTTTCTTATATGTATGTGTGTGTATTTATATATACATAATTATTTACACAGAACACACATTTATTACGTAAACACAGACTTTTATTTTGCAAACGATTAATCGCGATTAATCGTTGTGCAGCCCTATTCCAAACCTGTAAGACCTTCATTTCATCAACACAAATTAAGATATTTTTGATGAAATCCGAGAGCTCTCTGACTCGTCCATAGACAGCAATTGAATTACCACTTTCAAGGTCCAGAAAGGTACTAAAGCCATCATTAAAATAGTCAACGTGGTCAACCTTAATTTTATGAAGCGACAAGAATACTTTTGTGCGCAAAAACAAAACAATAGTAACAACTTTATCTAATGAATTCGTCTCCTCCCTGTCATTCTCCTACGTTGTTTACATTCAGCACTTCCAGGTTCTACGTCAGAACACTGACTCATTCAAAAATGAATCACATGATTTACCAAAGACTATAGATTAACATAAGACGCATCACTCACATTGTTTTGAATGGGAGAAAGTGCAATGCGCAATATGGCGGAATAAGTCCCGCCTTCTAAATAAGAGCCAATCAGCAATTGGTGAAGTCATCGCGTCAATGCAGCAGCCGTTAAAAGCTCCGGTTCCTGTAGAAACAGTCAGACGTGCACTTAAGGACTGTGCATGCGCATTAGGTTGAAAAATGCAGTTTTTTGTCATGATTCAAGCATTTAGAAACAAAATTTATGATACAGTTGTTGTCAGATTTCATTGGTGATTTCAAATATGAAATTTAATCGAAAGCTTGGCGAATTTGATGTTTCCCCATTCAAAGAGATAGGAGCTGCACTTGGATGCCCAAGAGGCGTTTCTAAGATTTACTCACCATCAAGCCATTTGAAGTGTATATGACTATCTTCTTTCAAACAAACACAATAGGAGATATATTTTTAAAATATCCAAGCTTTATAATGGTAGTAACGGGGGGACCGGATTTTGAAGCCAAAAAAATGCATCCATCCATCATAAATATAATCCAGACGGCTCCAGGGTGTTAATAAAGGCCTTCTGAAGTAAAGTGATGGGTTTTTGAAAGAAAAATATCCATATTTAAAACTTTATTAACTATTTTAAATGATGAGGATATTTTTAAATATATCTCAGATTGTGTTCGTCTGAAAGAACATACACACCTAGGATGACTTGAGGCTGAGTAAACCATGGGATGATTTTCATTTTGGGGTGAACTATCCCTTTAAATGCCCTAATTGAACTAAGGCCTAATCCTGACTTAGTCTAAGCCCTGTCTGTTAAACAGACTTACCATAGTGAATCAGGGTAAGACAAAAACATGTTTTGGAAGAAGGATTATTGATGATTGACTAATAACTAATATAATTTTGAACAAAAATGGTTACATAGTGTACCTTCTTAACTAAATGTGTGGGTGTGTAGGTTTGTTTCAGACTGGGTGTACAGTGGCGTCTTCCGTGACGTTTATAAAGAGTTCATGATTGAGGTCAATGAGGATTATCTGTCCTACAGAGGTGAGTTTCTCAATCTCACGCTTTAATAAATCCATTCATTTTCTGCTGCATTATTAGATTAAATATAAAACCCTGATGGTGTGCAGTTACATCAGTGATAACAGTCTTAAAATCAATATGTCATCTATGCTAAAAAAAAAAAAATGAATGAATCTCTGTTTCCTCAGATAAGAACTTTTGGACGCAGGGATACACTCTCATTTCGCGGGATGCAGAGGACTGTGTGCCGGTCTTCCTCAAACACATCGCCAACGACGTTTATGTCTGCGGGAAAACAATCAATCTTTTGAAAATCTGCTGCCCACAGGTGTCCCACTTCACTTCATAATGATTTATGTACACTACTGTTCAAAAGTTTGGGGTCGGGAAGATTTTCTAATGTATTTATTTGATCTAAAATACAGTAAAAATAGTAATATTGTGAATTATTATTATTATAATTATTATAATTATTATTAATATTACAATTTAAAACAACTGTTTTCTATTTGAATATATGTTAATGTAATTTATTTCTGTGATGCAAAGCTGAATTTTCAGCATCATCACTCCAGTCTTCAGTGTCACATGATCCTTCAGAAATCATTCTAATATGCTGATTTGCTGCTCAAAAAAACAATTATTATTATCTGTGTTGGAAACAGTTGTGCTGCTTCATATATATATATATATTGATATTTCAGGATTCTTTGATGAAGAAATGTATTTGAAATATACATCTTTTGTAACATTATAAAAGTCTTTACTGTCACGTCTAATCAATTTAATGCATCCTTACTGAATAAAAATACATTTTACTCGAAAGGAACTTTGGAAGGTCCGATCTAACTTCATCTGTTCGTTAAACAGCACTACATCTTCTGGTCGGATGTACCGGTGCCCAGGATCGCTGTGACGTTTTCCCTGCAGGAAGTTGAGGAGATTGAGAGAGACTGCGCCGTGTACCGAGGGCGAATGGAGACGATCGCTAGGCACAGCGCCATCAGCAGGGAAGAGCAGGTACTGCACCTGTCATGATGCTGATTTGTGGAGATATTTTTGGTGATGTTGCTATATAGTAAAGTAATTATGAGGTTTTCAGAATAGCTCATCCAGGTTAAGTGTTTATATGTCTCACTAAATTTAGAGACACAGTAACTGTGTAGTGCCTGTACTGTTGTCATGGCAACAGATGAGATTTTAAAATCTGGTCCATTAACCCAGTTTCATCAGGACAATGTGACCTGGGCTAAAATCTGCTTCATTGTTTTGCGTTGAAGTCTGTCTTCCTTTATTTTCCCCTCTCTCTATAACTTATTTTTCGTCAGGCCATGCGGACTGAACAGGCCCGACAGGAGCTCATTAACCAGGTCAGAGAGACAGCAGCCAAGACCCTGGAGAGAATCAGAGGTCAGAAATCTGTCCCTTCAAAACCCAAGCACGCACACACATGCACCTGATGCTGTTAGCAGCTTCTGTCTGGGTAAAATTAGTCTTGCGTAGCCAGACTTGACTTTCATCATAGGCCCTGTCCCAAATAGCAGCCTTCTGAATTATAAATTGAGAAATGGGACGCCCTAAGGGCCAGGAAGTTCATGTTGAGTGAGCCATTTGGGAGAGAATCGGTTTCTGCTTATTCTGACCAAAAGCTTTGTGTTTAGTTTAAAGGGTTGGTTCACCCAAAAATAAAAGTTATCCCATGATTTACTCCCCCTCAAGCCATCCTAGGTGTATATGACTATCCTTTTTCAGACAAACACAATCGGAGATATATTTAAAAATATGCTTACTTTTACAAGCTTTATAATGGTAGTGAAGGGGGGGCAGATTTTGAAGCCAATTCATCCATCCATTATAAAAAATAAATAAATAATCCATACAGCTCCAGGGGGTTAATAGAGGCATTCTGAAGAGAAGCGAGGGTGTTTTTGTGAGAAAAATTTCTTTATTAAATATAATACTTAGGGGCCAGTTGTTAAAAAGTAATCTTGTCAGATTTCAGCTATCGGATTGGATTACATCTTGAAAATGGGTTGTTCAAAAGAAAAAAGGATTCTGAAATCAGATTAGATCACAAAATCCGATCTTGGTTTTGATCTGGATAAAATCATCAGTTTGTGTTGTTCAAAACGTTTTAGTAAGATTTGGATACTTTTGATCCAAAAAACCTGTATTATACTGATCCCATCAGAAGGGTGGATTTCAGGAACAAAAATTGAATACAATGTAACTTTAAAACTGGTCAAAAAATACAACATTTTTATCATGTAATATACATACACATTTTTTTATTTTGCTCTTGAATTAGTTTAACTGTTGAAGTAATAAATTAGTAAATATTAGCCTTTTGGTAACCTACTGTAAAGTAAAAAAAAAATAGATTTTTGTGCCATAAAATAATCCCCAAACGGCTGTAAATATCAAACAAAAATATTATATTATATTATATTATATTATATTATATTATATTATATTATATTATATTATATTATATTATATTATATTATATTATATTATATTATATTATGTGTTTTTTCTCACTGTTTGTAAGCTACATTGGCACAGTCATAAAAGATGAACCAGTCAGAAGCATTTAAATGTTTTGGGATTTTTTCCTAGCTCACGTTCTTTCTATCACCATGTCCCTTTAGGGACTCCAGAGAGCACTAGTAATCTAGATTTGGTAATATGAAAAAGCGATCTGGGCCCGGTTTTTCCACTAGGATTTTGGATAACGGATTGGATCAAATCTTGAAAATGTGTTTTTCAAAAGAAAAAACATAATCAGATTAGATCACGTTATCCAATCTTGGTTTTGACCCAAACCTTTAGTTTGGATTTTTCAGAACTTTTTTGTAGGATTTGGATCATTATCCTGATCCCAACAGGGGGTAGGATTTCAAGGTGGATTCCAGGAGGAAAATGTAGTAAAACTTTAAAACTAGTCAAAAAATACAACATTTTTATCATGTAATATACATACACATTTTTATCTTGCTCTTGATTAGTTTAACTGTTAAAGTAATAAATTAAATGCAGACATTAGTCTACATTAGCCTTTCGGTAACCTACTCTAAAGTAAAAAGAAATTTTGGTGCCATAAAATAATCCCTAAAATATCCGACAAAAATATATTTAATTCAAAACCCATATTCTTTCTATCAACATGTCCCTTTAGGGCCTCCGTAGAGCACTGGAAATCCAGATTTGGTGATCCTGAAAAATTCCTATCCAGATCAGATTGATCCAATCCGATGTTGCTGGCTCCAAAAAAAGGATTACTAAATCCGGATCAATTTTATCCGGATTAAACCTTTTGAAAAACCGGGCTCTGGAGATCTGGATCAGGGTGATCCAATCCAATTTTGCTTAAAAAAAAAAAAAAAACAGCACAAAAGTACGATGGATTACCTGATCATGGATAGCAAAACATTGGATTTCCAAATCTAGATAATTCTGATCCAGATTAAACTTTGTGAACAACTGGCCCTAGCTTCCGGCAGACATCCGTACGCATTGATTTGTGGTGGAAGAGTAACCTCTGACCCAATGCATTAGGTAATGACGAACACGGAAGCTCAGAGGATAGAGCAAATCAAAACACCGGTCACAAACTAGAAGTCTAAAATGATCATTTTTAAAGAAAAATGTCGGAGGATTTCGATATAAGAGAAGAGGAGCTTGAGGTTATTGCACAGCCCTATTTGTTTGAACCACGAGAGACGTCTAAGATTACGATACTCCAACATCCTGTGTCATACATCTCATCAGGGGGTTACTCATTTGGCATAAGTCAACTTGCGCAATGTGTGTACGGTCGTCCGCCGGAAGCTAGTTATGTGAAGTTATGTGAAGTGCTATTTTGTAAAGTTTTCGCTCTGCTTCAAAAGGCCTTTATTAACCAAATATATTTGGAAGATTGTTTGTAACCAAGCAGATATCGCCCCCCATTGACTGCCATATTAGGAAAAAAATACTGTGGTAGTCAAGATCTGCTTGGTTACAAACAATCTTTCAAATATCAACAAAATTAACAAAATTCATACTGGTTTGGGACAACTTGAGTGGGAATAAATGAGGACAGAATTTTCATTATTGGCCTTTAACAAAAACTAATGATACTAAAATAACACTGATTTGTATAATAAATAGTGTTTTTTATGTGAGGAGGACAGTTGTTCTCCTCGTGGAGGTCAAGTATTAATTATCAGGGCGCCCAGTGAGAGGGAGTTCCTCCCCACAGAGGCAGATGAATGGAGTTTACAGCTGACGTCCTGCTGTTTTCACTCTCGCCCCCTGCAGGCCGCCAGGTGTCGCAGCGTCTGGCGGAGGAGGCCCAGAAGAGAGAGCGATTTAAAGAGATGAAACAGCAGCTGGAGCTCGACCAGGAGGTGAGGAGCATATTAATAACCAGTCAGTAAAACCATCTTCAGCGGCTCTAACTTGTGTGGATGTGGTTTCAGTGGCGTAGTGCTGCAAGACGGAAGGAGCAGGATGATGATTTCAGCTACGCTCGGGAGCTCAGAGACCGAGAGCAGAGGCTGCAGGCCCTCGAGGAGCAGCTGGAGCGCCGGGCACGGTGGGCGGCATACAGTAAAACTCAGGAAAAAGAACGATTGAGGCTGAGGCTGTAGAGCACGGCAGTGTCTGCCCACAGGAAGTTTATTTCCCATTCATATACTCCACAGGCATTTGAGAAAATTATTCGGTAAAGCATTATGTGCCATGAACCAAAACAGCTCTCAGATGAATCATATCATTAGAATATTGGATTCAGTCCAAAGAAAAAAGACAAAGGTACAAGATTGTGTACTCTTTTATGTACTCATCCCATAAAGCACTGCAAATTACTGAAATCAATGATAAAATATAAAACTATTGACTAAATGCAAGTTATTATAGGTATACTTTTTTTTTTTAATGTTTATTGCAAAACGGTCAACTGTAAGTGCAACTTGATAAACACGTACAAATATATAAATACAACTTGATGGTCATTTCATTTGCAATGCATCATTTTTGCACTGTTGCAATTTTCAATCAAAGGCATTTAGTATCAAGGAAATTGAGAATTAAATTATATATTTTCTGTGTGTGTTCAGGATGGATCTGATCGCTCAGTACGGTCAGTTATCAGAAGCCGCTGCTAGAAGAGAGCTCAGAGCCATGTGGAAGGTGCAGAGGATGAAACTCGACGAGCGCAGAGTGAACTTCCTGCAACAAGAACAACAGAACGTACAGGTCTGATATCATTCTTCATAATTTTTATTGTAGAGTTTGGGTCATTTAGATTTTTTTTTTTGGAACCTGTTTATTATTTTGCTCCATTATTGCAGTGGTTTTCATTTGCAATATTAAAATATTATTATTATTATTATTAATATTTTTATTAATTTTATTAAAAATGTTTATATTTTTTATTTTGCTTTTGTAATAATGTTACTTATATAATTAATATTATGTTCATATTATTGACATATTATAATTGACATTATTTACGTTATTGTTATTTATAATTTTATCCATTTTCAATAAATTATTTTACTAAAATATATTTATAAATATTTAATTTATTTTTTAATTACTTTTCTTTTTTGCATTTTTAATAGAGAACATTTAGTACCTGTTCAGTAATGCGATAGTGATATTATTATTTGTAATTTTCAATAAATTATTTTGCTAAAATGTATTTATAAATATTTAATTTATTTTTTAATTACTTTTTTCTCTTTTTTTACATTTTTAATAGAGAATTTTTAGTACCCGTTTAGTAATGCAATAGTGATATTATTATTCTTTGTAATTTTATCAGTTATTAGTAACTTATTTTACTAAAAATTTATATTTTATAAATATATAATACATTATTTTTACAAACAATTTTACTAAAAATTTATATTTTTTGCATGTGTAATAATGTTATTTATATTATATTAGTAGTAGTAGTAGTAATTTTATCCTATTTTCAATAAATTATTTTACTATTATTTTTTGTCATTTTATCAGTAATTGGTAAATTATTTTAATAACAAATTATATTTATAAATATAAAATACTTATTTTTTTTTTTTTAAGAAAATAATACAAATAATTTATTAATTTGCAATTATACTGTATCTAGAAATGATGCAACTATAATCTAACACAAACTTTTGTTGGTGTCATGTAAAAGTCTGCAGTTCTCAGCTATGATTCAAAATTGCTTTATTGGCATGACTGTAAATAATACAATATTGCCAAAAATATGGACTAGCTATGGACCATCCTTTCTAAGTTCCTTAAACTTTTAACCGTCTTGTAGTTGTACTTGCATTAGTAATCATACGTCCAGCAGTTAGCAAAGGGTATATGTTCGTATTTGCCATTAAAGTACTGTTTTAAAGTGATAGATGGGGGGAAATCTTTATCTCTGAGGTGTTCTGATTTATGTTCAGGCTCTTCTGGAGAAGTTTCCCTTAGGTCTGGAGGTCCCCCATCCGGAAACACCCCACAAACAACAGCCGGCACAGCTACACGCTGAGGTCTGTGTGCTGTTCTTTACATTTACACATCTATAGCATCATAAATTTTGCCTACACTGGTGTAATTGTTTTCATTTTACAGCAGAATTGTAGTGAACAGCAAACAGCAGATCCTCCTATCCCAGAATCCTCTGCTCCTCCCTGCTCTCCTGCCAATGATGTAACTCATGCTCTCATATCAGAGGAAATCGACATTGCTGACTTCCTCCCCAAGCCTCCACGCATCCCTGACAGTGGTGCCCTGACCCAGGCCCTCCGCGACATTGGTTCTGACCTGTTGCAGTTTCCTCAAAAGCCACACCCAACAAATTCCCACATACGTCTTGGACAAAATGTTTCAGAAGTATTAGAGTCAGTCCCTGTGCCTAGTCAATATGGACAAGCATCCAAGTCCAGCTTCCTATTGGGTCAGTTTACTCCAGAGGTGTCAGAAGGTCAGCCGAAGGCTAGTGTTCATGAACACCCTTCACAGAGATCAGTGCAGCTGGGAGACTCCACTGCCTCGGGGCGGAACAAGGGTCTGATCCGCTCTGAGTCAAACACCCCTGCACAAACCACTCAAGAGGTAACATGTGAGGCACAGATCGGTAGCCAGAGTACAGAAAAACAACCAACTGGAGAAGAGACAGGAATAGAGCCCTCGGCGGCCAGCACAGGTTCAGAGCCAAAGCAAGCCACCCAGGAGCCAACAGAGAAAGCCAAGTCCTGTGAGAGTGTCAGCCAGCCCTCTCACTGTTCTCAGCCAGAGGAAGAACAATCTGTGTCTCCTCTCATAAGCTTCCATGAGTCAGAGTCTGATACTCATATGAGAAATAACAGCCGTGATCCTGATCCAGCACTGATCTCTTTCCTGCCCTCCTCTGATGTCCGTGGCCACGCCTCTGATGCCCATATTAGGGTTGGCGTACATGTTTCTGAGGTAGCCACTCCTCTTCTAACCCCTAATATGCATGGCCACGCCTCTGATGCCCATATAAGGGTTGGCGAACATGTTTCTGAAGTAACTGTTCCTTTTCCAACCCCTAACATCCATGGCCACGCCTCTGATGCCCATATAAGGGTTGGCGAACATGTTTCTGAAGTAACTGTTCCTTTTCCAACCCCTAACATCCATGGCCACGCCTCTGATGCCCATATAAGGGTTGGCGAACATGTTTCTGAAGTAACTGCTCCTTTTCCAACCCCTAACATCCATGGCCACGCCTCTGACGCCCATATAAGGGTTGGCGAACATATTTCTGAAGTAACGGCTCCTTTTCCAACCCCTAACATCCATGGCCACGCCTCTGACGCCCATATAAGGGTTGGCGAACATATTTCTGAAGTAACGGCTCCTTTTCCAACCCCTAACATCCATGGCCACGCCTCTGATGCCCATATAAGGGTTGGAGAACATGTTTCTGAAGTAACTGCTCCTTTTCCAACCCCTAACATCCATGGCCACGCCTCTGACACCCATATAAGGGTTAGTGAACATATTTCTGAGGTAACAGCTCCTTTTCCAACCCCTAACATCCATGGCCACGCCTCTGACACCCATATAAGGGTTGGTGATCATGTTTCCGAGTTGACCACTCCTCTTCTAACCCCTAATATGCATGGCCACACCTCTGACGCCCATATAAGGGTCAGTGAACATGTTTCTGATGTAACCACTTCTTTTCCAACACTTAACATCCATGGCCACGCCTCTGATGCCCATATAAGGGTTGGCGAACATGTTTCTGAAGTAACCACTTCTCTTCCAACACCTAACATCCATGGCCACGCCTCTGATGCCCATATAAGGGTTGGCGAACATGTTTCTGAGGTAACCACTTCTCTTCCAACCCCTAACATCCATGGCCACGCCTCTGATGCCCATATAAGGGTTGGCGAACATGTTTCTGAAGTAACTGCTCCTTTTCCAACCCCTAGCATCCATGGCCACGCCTCTGACGCCCATATAAGGGTTGGTGAACATGTTTCTGAAGTAACTGCTCCTTTTCCAACCCCTAACATCCATGGCCACGCCTCTGACGCCCATATAAGGGTTGGTGAACACATTTCTGAGGTAAATACTCATATCCCTGTCGCTAATATTCATGGGCACGCCTCTGACGCCCATATAAGGGTTGGTGAACACATTTCTGAGGTAAATACTCATATCCCTGTCGCTAATATTCATGGGCACGCCTCTGACGCCCATATAAAGGTGGGTGAGTTTGTGTCAGATGTCACCTCCTCTCGCCCACTTTTGAGCAAGTTTGGTCACTCTTCTGACAGCACTCTTAAAGTGGGTTGTGTGATGCCAGACGCCGCCCCTTCATCCACCCCTCTGCCTGGCAGCGCTTTCGGACATGCGTCTGACTCTGTGCTAACATTAGGGTGTGTTGTATCAGGCATAGACCCTCAACGCTCTCCATTGCCTGGAAGTGAGTACGGACATTCCTCACAGTCTACATTGGGTATTGGGTGTGTGGTCAGGGGGATTGAGACCATTCGGCCCAGCTCTCTTTACAGCGGAGCCCGTGCACATACATCAGACTCTGCTCTGGGCATGGGTTGCGTGGTTGGTGGGGTGGTGCCAGGGAGTTTGTACGGTGACAGGCTTCCAACCATATTTAACCGAGCATCAGGAGACACAGAGAAACCAGCTGACACAGACACCCAGGGTGAGAACGCAACTGTACAAATGTTTAGCACCCTTAAATGTAACTGCCGTTTTCATTAGAAGTGATATTTTACTCAAATATCACAATATCTCTCATTTTATCATAGGTACAGATTCCTAATTTTAAGAATTAATTATTTTATGTTTTTGTTGATGTCTGTTGGTCATACACAAAGTGAATTGACTGTGGTTGATGATTTCTTATTTGTATTTAATATGTTGTAATGCAGCGCCCCCTAGTGAGCTGTTCTCCCTGGATGAGGGACTGACTGCCTGGGCTCTGGGACTAGGATTGTCCCCTAAAAAGAGTCCAGAGGATCGCTATCTTCTCAGCCTGGCCTCACAGTACCAAGTCGAGCAGTACCAGGACTCATACAGCCTGATGAGTGAGTACCAGAGCAGCTGACTTCATCCTGAACCACTAAAGCTTTCTTTCTTTATATCAGAAACAGAGAGGTTTGTTTTGTCCTTCCTGCTCTAGCTGCATCTCCAGAATCTGAGCTGCTGCTGCAGGTCACACGGGGTCCGAACGGCCTTCCTGTCGACCCCTCCCTGCACCGGGCCACCGATGCCACTGCTGTTCAGCTCAGCGAGATGATGCCACTTCCTGTTCTCATGAAACACTCTGTTACAACTCCACTGATTACACAGTATGTAAACTAGAGCTGGGTTCAAATATTGATTTTCTAATTAACAATCACGATCTTTATTTGAACTATCCAATTTAGCCTAGTTATTGATTGGAATCAGTCTATGAATTACTGACATATTCATCAGAAAAAGTTACTGAACTGCTGTTTTACTCACTGACTAGATGTTTATATGGCAATTTTAATATATACACACTTTCTCTCTCTCACACACACGTGTATATATTAGTGTTGTCAAAACTACTGACTTTGAGTCGATACGGAAATTTAAAAAATGTGGCGCTGTTGAGCGATTCGTAAACACGTCTGATTGGCCATTGTGTTCAAGCACTCAACAGATATGTCTGTGCTTTCAAATGCTCCCATGTGTTGATCATTGTAGCCAATCACAGACATATCTGTTGAGCGCTTGAACACATTGGCCAATCAGAAGTGTTTACAAATCTACTCAACGCTCAAAGTGTCATATTTTTAAACATTTCAGTATTAACTTGGTATCAAAGTCGGTACTTTTGACAGCACTGATCTATCTATCTATCTATCTATCTATCTATCTATCTATCTATCTATCTATCTATCTATCTATCTATCTATCTATCTCTGGAAATAGGGAGGGATTTAGGGGAAGTAAAAGCATATCATTTTAAAAAATAACATAAATAAATACCTCACTTGTCAAATTGACATAAATTTGCATATTAAAAACTTGAATTCATATTTATACATGTAGTTGTGTAAAAATAAATAAATTTGATAAATCAGGCATTTATGTACTTTGGCCTCTTTACATTGTAACTAAAAAAAAATTCAGAATTGAGACAATATTGAGCCCTGATGCACAAATCCCTGTACACTAAAGGACCAAATTTGTACATTTGAAACTCTCTCTCTTTCTCTCAGTGTGTCCATGGTAAATAAGGCCGTAGTGGATTATTTTTTCGTGGAGTTGGGCGTGGAGAAGCATTTCGAGACTCTCAGGCATTTCCTGTTAATGGAGGATGGAGAGTTTGCCCTCTCTCTCAGCGATCAGCTCTTCGAGAAGGTCTCGACACAGTTTCATCTTCTGATGTGAAGAGCTTGATAAAGGGGTCCTATTATGCATTTTTACATTTTCAACTTTCTTTAGTGTGTAATGGTGCTGTTTGAGCATGAAAAAGCTCTGCAAAATTACAAAGCACAAAGTCCCTCCAGCGGGAGTTATTCTCTATATCAGTGCACACTGATTCTGAACTCCCGGAAACGCTTTGATTGTAGTCTTGAGTTTCTAGGAAACAATATTCCTTATTTAAATAATTTCCACCCAGGTCATATGCAAATAAAGGGGCGAGGCCTGGTTGAGTTGTATTCAGTGTGTTGAAACACGTGGTTATGGTAAGGGGCGTGACATTCCTCAAACACGCTCAAAACAGTTGACCAATCACAACACACTCGTCCAGCCGACCAATCAGAGCACATTGCGATTTTCAGAAGGAGGGGCTTCATAGACCAGAACTAAACAGCATTACTGACAGACTGGGAAGAGAGGTGCTGCAATAATATCAATATGTGAAAAATAATGTGTTTTTTGAAAATTCAAGCATGAAAATCTATTCTAGTAGAGCCTGAGACTTTGAAAAAGGGTATAATAGGTCCCCTTTACACACAATTAGATTTAAAAGTGAATTAAACATTCAGTATAAAGAGGTCATGTGACATGCGTGTTCAAAATGCATATTATTGTTCATTGTGTGTTCAGCTGGGCAGTGGTCAGACCCCTGGTGAGCTGCTGACCCCACTGGTGTTGAACTCCATTCTGAATAAGGCGTTACAGTACAGCGTTCACGGGGACAGCGAGCTGGCGGCTCACTTCACGTTTGCGCTGCGATACCTCCCTGAGATCTTCCACCCTCACGCTCCAGACTCGCTGAACTGTCTCGAGCTCCGATACAAGGTCAGAGACGCTCACTGTCTGCATGTAATCCAAAGTTTCTGAAGAGCTAGACATTTTTTTTTCATGATCCTTCTCTGGTTCTGTAGGTGGACTGGCCAGTGAATATCGTCATCACGGACAGCTGTCTGAATAAATACAACAGACTCTTCTCCTTCCTGCTGCAGCTCAAACACATGGTGTGGTCTCTCCGAGACGTCTGGTTTCACCTCAAGAGAACTGGTGAGATTTCTTCCCCGCTTTCTTTCGCTGTTCACCCAGTAAATATATAAAACTCTTCACACAAGTACTTATGTCTTCCATCCGATTCAGTCTTCGGTTCTCATTTGAAAAAACTGCTGCTATTTAAATCTGTCAGAATGGGTCTGTAAGGCTTTTGTTCCAAAACCCCAAAAATAATATTTTCTTCTCCTCTGTCTTAGCTCTGGTAAAAGGTGCCGGTCGCTCCATCCAGTTCCATCAGCTGCAGCTCTACAGACACGAGATGCAGCACTTTGTGAAGGTGATCCAGGGCTACATCGCTAACCAGATCCTTCAGGTGTCCTGGAGCGAGTTCACACACAAACTGAGCAGTGCCCACGACCTGGACGCCATTCACCGCACGCACGCCGAATACCTCAACAGAGCCATCTTCAGGTGAGGTCTCGTGTCCCACTCAAGCATGACATATTCATTGTTTAAAGGCGACCTATAATGCCCCTTTTTATGTAATATAAGTCTCTGGTGTCTCCAGAATGTGTCTGTGAAGTTTCAGCTCAAAATACCCCACAGATCATTTATTATAGCTTGTCAAATTTGCCCCTATTTGGGTGTGAGCAAAAACACACCACTTTCCAGAAGAGGGCGGAGCTTTAACAGCTCGTGCTTCGGTTGCTCAACAACAACAAAGCTGGAGAATCTCACGCAGCCAAAATGAGGATTGTCAGTAATATGTTCAGCCTTACATTGTTCAAACCGGAGTCGACACTGATGGAGAGACTCAGGAAGAAGTTACAACTTTTAGGATGTTTCTGAATGGTTAGTGGATAAATTTATGTAGTTGCTGTGGAGTTGATTTAGCATGTGCCGTCATGTTAATCTTTTGTGCAAATCCAGTGTTGAATTGACCCTCGTTTGTGAAGCAGTCCGGCGTAAAATGACGGCAATAACACTACAACAACTCCTCTTCTCTAAAGCAGCCCAACATGACCTCACCCCCTTTGTTGCGTGTTCCCAGGGCAGAGTTTATGTATAATTTAGGGTTAGTGATGTCACTAACCCGGGAAAAAGCTCATTGGTTTATGTAAAAGAAAATATCTCCCTTTGCATTGAACTTTGAGCGTTGTCGCTGTTTGAGCACTAACAACATCTGCGAAGTTACATTACACACTAACTAAAGTTAAAAAAGTGAAATCATAATCAACCACCCCTTTAAAGCAGAACTAAGTAACTTTTTTTACATTCATAAATAGTTTTCTAAGTCCTTACGATGGTTAATTGACTTGTAGTGGTGTGTTTGAGGCGAGCACTAACCCCATCTGACACGTCTACGCCAGAAAAGAGCACTTGCAACTTGAGCTGCACCGACCCAAAACAATCTCGCCTCATGTTCACGCGAGAAATGCTTTACGGTAATTCAAAAACAATGTATATATTATGACTTTATAAGACAATTCCGAAAATTACCCACCTCCATTGAGATTTCTTGTACTGTATTTGCAAAACTACTGCGCTGGTGAGCTTTGTAGTCGTTGTAGTCCAGAGCTGCGCTTGGAGTTTTTATGACAGTGTGATTCACTGAAGGAACCTGTAGGGGGAGCTTCACAAATCTTACTGAGTTCCGCTTTAATATATCTGGCGAAGGGATTTATCATCCATAATTGTTTCCCAGGGGTTTGCTGACGGAGAAAGCCGCCCCCGTCATGAACATCATCCACAGCATCTTCAGCCTGATCCTGAAGTTCCGCGGGCAGCTGATCGCGCAGCCGTGGGAGCTCCAGCAGGGGGAGCCGGTGCATCCCAGTTTCATCGCCATGCAGCAGTCCTACAACACCTTCAAGTACTACTCCCGCTTCCTGTTCAAAGGTGAGCTGCTGCTACAGGTGTAAACACTGAGATCAGAGGTCTGTGACGGGGCCGATAAGATAGTGTGTGCTTTCATTGTGCCTTTAGTCATTAGAACAATGCCTGAGATAGAGCTGAAAACAACTACTCCTCAATATGATCAGTATTTGCTCTGAAATGCCTTAAAATGGCATTTAAAATAATCAGACAAATGATGGGAGGAGCATTTGGACAGGACAGCAATTGTTTATCAAGTAGATTTAAAAAAAAAAAAATAGTGCAGGTTATTTTTTTAATGAATGCTAGATATTTGTCCCGTGTATATATAACACTTAATACTGTAAAAGTGGAAACACTTAATTTATAATTTGCAATACTTAGGAAATATACATGACAGTTATAAATGCATCTACTTTTTTTAAAAAAAGGCATGCGGTGCTAGACATGATTGATTAATCATGTTGAGCTCATCCATACTGAAGACCATCTCACTCAATTAATCAGATGTGTTGAATCTATTGGCATCTTTTTTGCTGAAAATTAAACCACCAATCCCACAAAAATATCTCTTTATTATTGCTGTCATATGCATCGTTTGTGAGACAATGAGATGTCGTAAAACTAACCAGATGGTGCAGTCTTTAGAAAATTAAACTGGCTAAAAAAATACTGTATTATTGCCAGCAAAGTCATCACAAATACAGCTGGTTCTTGAGCAGAGCTGCATACAAGCCAAATTCTCCAGCAGGACATTCAGATGTGTAATAAAACAGCAATATTGCTCTTTATATGGTTCATATCATACACTTTTGTAGCATTTTATCTTTCCTTAAATGTCAGCCAGGATAATTAGAGTAACTTTTACATGATAATATTGCTCACTAGTGAAAAGTTTTAATGTAGTGTGAATATTTATGATTTTTGTAAGAGAAGAAATCTTATTTTTTTTTTCAATGGATGTTTGTTCCTTTTAACCTGAGTGAAATAACTGAGTTTGTTTTCTTCAGTGGTGACCAAACTGGTGGATAAAGGCTATCAACCCCATCTGGAGGACTTCCTGTTGCGGATCAACCTCAATAACTACTACAAAGACTCTTGATTGTCGTGTGTGTGTGAATGAGTCCGCTGGACCTCCTGCTTCAGTGTTTGTCAGGATATATGGTGTGTTTATCACCAAACATTTCCTGTTGTGCAGTGATGCTTTTATCCACAAAAGCTGAATGATGTGATATGTAAAATAAAGTATTTAATTTTCAGATTGCTTCTTCATGACTCTTAACGTAAGTTAGAAATGGTCTTTATTAAAGAGTTTTACATTCTGAAAAGACGTTACATGGGCAGAATCTGACAGTCCAATAACTGCGGCACATCCAATCACCGTGTTCATTAATGATTTTATTGTTCAGCATACATCATGCTCAAGCTCATCGCAGGTTAAACGTCAGATAGTTACTGAGGCTTTTTTAAAGTTTGGTGAACACTTCAGGATCGGTTTGTGATAAATGTAAACAGTTCAAATCACTAGCAAACCTCTTTCAGAACTTTATTTCGACACATACAGTCGTAACCTTCAGTACAAGCAGACGATTACAGATAAACGAGTATGTACCTAATGAAGCGCTGTGGATGTGCTGCTCCACCAAACTGATCACACAGGAAATACTGAGGGGGGAAAAGCCCTTCAGCACCAAAACAACTTAGTTTTGTTACCAGACTCACCCTGAGATTAATTTTTCCACAGAATGAATGCTAAAATATATGCTGCAGTTTTTTGTTTTCCATCATCAGGATGTGTCTGAATTTCCTATTCCATTTTATGTATTATAAAATTCTCAATGGTATTTAATGTAAACAGACCACAGGAACTAATCTTGTATTAGTGTTTGTAAATTAAAGTGTTTTAAACGCATCTAAATTGCATGAAAAAAATGAAGAAAAAGTGCAATTTTGTTTTGCATTCTGTTGAATCCCAATTTGCATACTTCTAAGCAATGAAAGTAAAGAGTTAACTGGTGATTGTCAAGTATATATATATATAGCAAGTCATAAATTGCATTTTGATATCAAGCCCCTTTTTTTAACTCTTTCCCGCCAATGTTTTCACATCATTCTGAATTTCTAAATTCTTACCCACATTCAAGTGTTGATAAAACAAATGAACTTAGCCAGAATTTTTATATATTATATAAAATATATATAAGGCTCTGTTCTTTGTTTTGATACACTGTATTAACATATTAACCTCGTCGACTGTTTCTACAGGAACTGGAGCTTCAACAAAGACGCGTCACTCGTATTGTTTTGAATAGGAGAAAGTGTAACGCACAATATGGCGGAATAAGGACTTATAAGAGCCAATCGCCGACTGGTAAAGTCATCGCGTTACTTCAGCGGCGGTTAGAATCACCGGTTTCTATAGAAACCGTCAGACGCGCGCCTCCAAAGAGACGCGCATTTAGGTCTGTGCATGCGCATTATAGCTTAATCCAGCCTGAAAAAAAATGTTTGTTTTTTTTGTCATGATTCGAGCGTTTAGAAACTAAATTTATGAGCCGGTTGATGTTACATTTCATTGGTGATTTCAAATTTGAAATTTAATCGTAAGGTTGGCGAACCGTTTTTGAGAATTTGATGTTTCCCCATCAAAGATATTGCATGATGCCCGAGAGGCGTTTCAAAGATGGCCGCCGAGTGAAATGGCTTGTCTTAAAGGGACTTTGGCTTCAAACGGCCGCTGCAGTGACGCGATGACTTTACCAGTCGGCGATTGGCTCTTATTTAGAAGGCGGGATCGCCTTATTGCCAGTTGCACTTTCTCCCATTCAAAAAAAAAAAAATATATACGAGTGACACGTCTTGTGTTATTCTATAGTCTTTGGCCACATAGATAGTAAAGTGTCCGTCAAATGCGCATTACAGAATCTCGCCGGTAATAAGTCATCCGGAGACTTTTCGCCTACTGTTTTTTCGAATACTATGAATTCGGACATACTCTGTCGTACTGTTTTTCTCATTTTATACAGTAGGGAAGTATTCAATTTCAGACAAAGCGTACTGTTGGTCACCCTTAATGTCTGTATGTTTAACAAACATTTAACCAATCGAAAGATATTGTGACTAAACCTCGGAACGCCATTGGAACTTCAATCTGTCAGTCAAACCTCATAACTCCACCCACCTCTATCCTGAATGAGCTGAGATGCCGCTGCAGTTTGGACCGTTTCTGCTTGTTTGCAATGCAATGTTTAATAAGTGCAGCGTTTTCTCTACTCAAGAAGCACTAAATATATATAAAGGCTAATGTTTTAGGTATCTGAGGAGCGGAGAAGAGTTTCTCAGTCTAGCGTTTGTCGTCGAGTCGATCATAGCCAATACAGTCTGTGTGTAGCACACGTATTCATACAATATAGCTAACTTAAACCAGTTACCTTAAAATTCATTAACATTTAGGTTTATTCCTGTATAAAATGCTGCAGCACCATTTTACCAGCAACACCACAAACTCCTCTTTCACAGCCATATTAGCTGCATGAAACCATATCTCAAAACTCCATCTGAAACATTCAAGCAACTGTGTTCAATGTACTGAGATTTGAGGCGCAGTATGCAAATTGGGATTCATACCAGTTTTGCAAGACTTAATTATAAACAGCGTCGCAATAAAAGTGGAATGGTAGATGTAAGGAATGTTAATTATGATGTGCTGAAATCAGCATTTAATGTGTCAGATACAACAGGAACCAAGAAAGTGCAAACAAAGGTTCAGGTTTCACAATGTAGTGTGAAAAATTCTGAAATGTTCCTATGTTATGAGCAACAGATTGAACAATTATTTAAAACAAAATCAGATTTTAGCTGAAACGACATCTGACATTAACAATTTTAACCATAAAAATACAATGTAAATTAAAATGCAAAGAGATTTGATAAAAGGCCCTTTTCTTAAAGGGACAGTACACCCAAAAATGAAAAGTTGCTCTTTTCCATACAAGTGAAACTGAAGCTGTATTTTGCACCGTAAAAGTACCGTATTAACGTATAATAAAGTTGGTTCCCATCATTTGTCTCATGCACTATATTCAGAATCATGCAATAACAATGCATGAGGAACGAACCAAATTTGAAGCAGTTATTTGCAGAGGAAAGGGTGAGAATTTTCATTTTTGGGTGAATTATTACCATGTAAACTCATGTCTGATGTATTCAAACTGAAGACCGAAACCTTTAACCTTCATCTTCTCCATCGTAAGCATCTAAAACTGGGTAAGTGTTAAACAAATGAGTGCCGTTCCCTCCACCGCTGGTTGCTTTCCTTCATTTAGTCTGTCTGGAGGGAGGGAGGACAGGAGAACAGCAGCAGGGAATGAAAGTGTGTTTGTGTTCACATCAGGCCTCTGACTCCAGGTCGTCCTGTCCGGACGCTTCCGCTGCGTCTCCCGTCTCGCTCTCCAGCAGCAAAAACTTCCCATCGTTTGTCAGGGGCATTGACTTCAACAGCTGGGCCAGCGCTTCAGGGTCCTGATACACACATGGGGAACAGTCATGAAAATCACAACATGAAGAAATCTTGTAAATTTTGTAAAATATTTTTAAATAAAAAGTTAGTGTTATTTTATATATCTAAAAATAGTATTATATATATATTTATAATATTATTTTTATATATATATATATATTTTTTTTTTATTATTATTATTATTATTATATATTTTTTTACATTTATTAGAGCATGTTTTTGCATTTTTTGTTTGCACAAGCTATTAACTAAATGTAATGACTACATGTAGTTACTTTCGCGCATAAATATATATGAAATAGTAGATTATTATTGTTTTATATTATATTATATTATATTATATCCTTATGCTTTAATCCCATGCAATCCAAATTTAATTCAAGTTTATAAATATATAAAATTTATTCTTCATTTATTCTTAACATATATTTATGTAAATAAAAACATATTACTATTAAAAAAACATCTTTAAAATATACACACATATATTCTTCATTTATTCTTAATATATTAATATTTTATCTTTATATATCTTTAATATGTATTAGATTCATATATTCTTAATTTTTTTATATAAAAACATATTGATAATACCTTTTATATAATGTATTATACTAACATATTAACTTTTTTATTTAAAAATATTTTACATTTAATTTATATTTGCACACCATGGTAAATATATTTTATAGAAACATTTAAAAATATATATATTTTATAATAAAAATATTAGTAATTGCTGGCCTATTTTTCACTCAGAAAAAAAACAGGACATTACAGACATTAAATTGATTTTGAATTGAGTTTAAAGGGCTGTTTTTACTCTCTGAATGTCAGATGATCTGGCTTTACCTTCTTCGCCTCTGAGATCTCTTTCCCCAGGTTTATCGTGTAACAAATCTGAGGAGAAACAGCACAAATTCCTGGAGTTGATCTGATATTAATGTGAGAAGTAAGCGTTATGGTTGGCAGACTGACCTTCTCTCCTTCAGTGTTACTCTCAAACACGAATACGCTGAATGAGGGTTCATCGTCGCTTCCGTTGCTCCAGTCGCTCCCCTCCAGAACGAACCCCATCAGCCTGCTGTTCTCCTGATGGGCCGCAAACTGAGTCACGTCCTTCAGCTGGAACTGACACACACACACACAGCTGAGATGTTTCCAGTGTTGAGGAGAAGATGCCAACACTGACCACAGTGTTAGAAATAAATGAACACTTACACTGATTTTGGTGACTTGTGTCTGTGGATCGATCAGCCTGTCGGCAGAAACACAACATTTTTTAATTCCCCTGAGAATCCTGTAAAAATGTAAATATTTGAAACGCATTTCAGAAGTGAGACGGCAGACGCACCTAATGCAGGTACTGGTGACCATCAGATGGGATTCGGTGGTTTTGAAGATGTTGTGAATTGCGCGAGCGGCGAGAACCTGCCTCATGGCTTCATAGATCACTTCCTGTGTGTGACCGGCCCGAACGGCCATCGAACCCAAGAACCGCACCGCAAACACCTGCTGCAGGAGGGAATCTGGGATAGAAAAAGGAAAGAGAGAAATTATATTTTGCAAAAAGAAAATTAAGCCTATTTTAAGAGCATATGTCGTCATTAATCACAATCTTCATCATAATGTGAGCTTTTACTGTCAATTCTCAAAGCAATTCAGGGATTTTTAATATAAACAAATTATATATAATTTTTAAACAATATATTAACATTAATATAAATTCATGCAATATTACATTTAATAAAACATTATATATAGTAATATATTCTTAATTTAATTTTTTTTATTTAAAAATAAACAATTATATTAATATTTTTGTTTTATTTAAATATATTTTAATTTATATTTATATTATATTTTAGACAACAAAAAGGAAAAAGAGTCCTATTTTAAGAAAATGTGTGATTAATCATCATAATGTGAGGTTTTGAAGGTATTTCTGTAATTCTCAAATTCAGTGATATTCATATAAAAAAATTATACATAATTAAAAACAAAATATTAACATTAATATAAATTCTTGAAATATTACATTTAATAAAACATTAATCTATTTAATATACAGTATATTATAATAATATATTCTTAATTTAATATTTTTATTATATATATATATATTAATATTTTTGTATTATTTAAAAATATTTTACATTTAATTTATATTTATATTATCTTTTAAATAACGAAAAAGGAAAAATATTTTTTCCTTTTTATTTTAGGAAGAAGATATTTTAAGAACATAATGTGTGATTAATAATATTTCTCATAATTTAAGGTTTTACATTTGAAGGTTTTTCTGTAATTCACAAATTAATTCAGTGATTTTTAATATATAAAAAAACTATATATTTTTTAAACAACATAATATTACATGAATTTATATTAATGTTAATATTTAATAAAACAATACATAGTAATATATTCTTAATTTAATATTTTTATTTTTAAATAATTATATATATTAATTAATATTTAGTTTTATTTTTACATTATAATTCTGAAAAAAATAATTCAGTGATTTGTAATATTTTTTGTTTTTAATTATGTATATTTTTTATACTAACAAAATAAATTCATGTAATATTTAGTTTAATAAATCTTTTTAATATATTATATTAATATATTCTTAATTAAAATTTTTAGTAAAGAATAATTTTATATATATATATATATATATATATATATATATATATATATATATATATATATATATATATATATATATATATTTGTTTTATTTAAACATATCTAAAATATAATCTAAATTAAATCTAAAATAACAAAAAGGAAATAGAGAAGCCTATTTTAAGAACATATGTTGTGGTTAATCATATTTCTTATAATGTGAGGTTTTACATTAGTTTTTTTTCTATAATTCTCAAAAAATTCTCAAAAAATAAATATATATATATATATATATATATATATATATATATACACATACATATATATATACATACATATATATATACATACACACACAAGTACATAGATAATAATTAATTATACAATTAAAAAAACAAAATTAAAAAGTGATTAATAATTAATTATATATTATTAGTAGTATTATCATTAACCATGTTATTTACATAGTACTCCAAAGTATTTTAAATAATAAAATGGTACATATCAAACAAATGGTACAAATAGCACTTTTTTGTTAGTGTTTATTTGCTGTCTCAGTAACACTGATAAATCATCTCACCATGTGTGTCTGAACCGTTGTCATCATCCTCCGTCTCTCCGAAGGGGTTTGTGCGTCTGTCAGAGTACAAGCAGAATTACACTCATCAACAAACGAGCACAGACAGTTCAACTATAAAACACACTGTAAAATCATAAACCGGCTGTAAAATGATAACTCTATATAAACACTCCACAAACTGTTTGTTATAGACGGTTTGTGTGTTCTGGTGATTTTTGACCCCTGACCTTGCTCCAGCTCGGTTCTGGTCCAGGAACTCGGACACGGGCAGAACGATGTCAAACTGGATCGGTGTTCCCGGGGCGATCAGATCTTCGGGCTCGAGGGTGGCAGGGGGTTTCTGAGGCTCTCTATGGGTCACACCACCTGGTTTCGCACTACAGATGAGAGAAAAACAGACTTTTTTAAACCGAATAATTTATAAACCTGTATTAACAGATTGCAATAAACTGTAAACATGACCCGTGCTGTCGAAATGAGTGGGAATGCACACGGGTTCATTTCGAGCTGCAGGCAAAACAAGTGAAAAATGTCAATTTTGGTCGAAATTGAGGTTCACACAAAAATGAGTTCATTAAGCCCTCGCCTAGAAATCCCAATGCTCCAAATAACAATTAAACATCTAAAATTATCTTTATTTGTATGTTTTCTGAGAGCAGTACCTTTCCCTTGTCCATGAAAAATGCTGTTTTTAACTCGCGCTTCCTCTCAGCACCAGTTTGGTATCGTTGTAAAGCGCAACAATCCAACTTTGTGAATATTTATAGCGGATTCTTGATGGCATGAGTCTGAAACAATGAAATGTGATTTTCAAACTCATACTGATGTAAACTAAACAATTTTACTCGTGCTGACTGACTGATCCGAAGCGCACACACAAAGACGACCCACGAGATCCCGATATACAAAGAATTACCGTGTAGTAGAGTAGGTCTGAATATATGGGCTGTTTGTTTCTTTAAAGGATTAGTTCACTTTCAAATGAAAATTAGCCCAAACACGTCACTTCACTTCAGAAGACCTTTATTAACCCCCCGGAGCCGTGTGGAGTATGTTTATGAAGTACGGATGTGGATGGAGACACTTTCTTCAGCTCATTCTCATTGATCCCGTTTGCCATTATAAAGCCCGGATGCGTCAGGATATTTATTCATATTTCTCAGATTGTGTTCTTAAGAAAGAAGAAAGTCATATACACCTGGGATGGCTTGAGATGGTGAGTAAAACTTGGGCTAATTTTCATTTGAAAGTGAACTAATCCTTTAATGTTAATCAAACAATTGTGGAATCATGAAAAAAAATTTAAATATGTAAAGTTTTTTCCTATGGATATGGGTTTTAACTTGTTTTGTGCCAAATTTGGTGGTAATACCTGGGATTTTAAAGGTGCCCTAGAATTAAAAATTGAATTTTCCATGGCATAGTTGAATAACAAGAGTTCAGTACATGGAAATGACATACAGTGAGTCTCAAACTCCATTGTTTCCTCCTTCTTATATAAATCTCATTTGTTTAAAAGACCTCCGAAGAACAGGCGAATCTTAACATAACACCGACTGTTACGTAACAGTTGGGATCATTAATATGTACGCCCCCAATATTTGCATATGCCAGCTCATGTTCAAGGCATTACAAAAGGGCAGCCAGTATTAATGTCTGGATCTGTGCACAGCTGAATCATCAGACTAGGTAAGCAAGCAAGAACAACAGTGAAAAATGGCAGATGGAGCAATAATAACTGACATGATCCATGATATCATGATATTTTTAGTGATATTTGTAAATTGTCTTTCTAAATATTTCAGTAGCATGTTGCTAATGTACTCTTAAATGTGGTTAAAGTTACCATCGTTTCTTACTGTATTCACGGAGACAAGAGCCATCGCTATTTTCATTATTAAACACTTACAGTCTGTATAATTCATAAACACAACTTCATTCTTTATAAATCTCTCCAACAGTGTGTTAGCTTTAGCTACGGAGCACTATCAAACTCATTCAGAATCAAATGTAAACATCAAATAAACACTGTACTCACATGATCTGATGTATTCATGCAGTATGCATGATGAACATCTTGTAAAGATCCATTTGAGGGTTATATTAGCTGTGTGAATGCACTGTATTATAGTCGACAGCTCAGAGGGGGCGGGGAGCGAGAGATTTAAAGGGGCCGCAGCCTGAATCGGCGCATAGTTAATGATGCCACAAAATAGGCAGTTAAAAAATTAATTTAAAAAAATGTATGGGGTATTTTGAGCTGAAACTTCACAGACACATTCAGGGGACCTGACTTATATTACATCTTGTAAAAAAACGTTCGATGGCACCTTTAAGGTGATTTTCTTTTGGAAACTTCAGAAAACTTTTACTTGATTTTTCTCAAAATGGACTTTTCTGACTCTATCGACTTCAAACAGGTGGAGCTCAGTAATTTTTTGTCGAATTCAAACAAATCATACATCATTTTGAAGGTTTTTTAAAAGGGAATGTGAGAATAACAACACATTTCTGAAAATGTGCTCATCGTGACTCATTTTGCCAGCACGGGTCACAAATGAACACAAGTGAACTGGAATGAAATAAGCGTTTAGTCATCATCCTCAGATATGAAGTATTAGTACCGGTCCGGGTTAGGAGAGCCTTCAGCTCTCTTCTCAAAGCTGGTGATGGGCGTCACAGCCTGGAGGGCCGTCTGGTGCAACCTGATCGCCACAGCCTGAAATAAACATCACAAAACACTTCAACACAAAAGCATAATTAATATAAAAAAAAATCTTATATAATAAATAAAAATAATGGTAAATTATAATATAATATATATATATATATATATATATATATATATATATATATATATATATATATATATATATATATATATATATATATATATATATTAATTTTTAATTAATTATATATATTTAATTAAAAGTAATTCATAATTAATTCTGAATATTTATGAGAATATTCATTTACCATGCAGTTGCTAGGGTGTTGCTAAATGATACTCAGTGCTCACATTATTTATTTGATTAAAAAAAAATAATTATATATATATATATATATATATATATATATATATATATATATATACAGCTATGGAAAAAAATAAGAGACCACTTAACATTGATTTCTGAACTTGGAGTGTTCTCTTAATTTTTTCCATAGCTGTATATATATATATATATATATATAGATATATAGATAGATAGATAGATAGATAGATAGATAGATAGATAGATAGATAGATAGATAGATAGATAGATAGATAGATAGATAGATAGATAGATAGATAGATAGATAGATAGATAGATAGATAGATAGATAGATAGATAGATAGATAGATAGATAGATAGATAGATAGATAGATAGATAGATAGATAGATAGATAGATAGATAGATACCTCAGGATTGTCGGTTAGATAAATCTGTCTGGAAATGTTGTTCAGGGTGCAAATCCACTGTGGATACAAATGAAAGAAATAAACATCATAATGTTGTATAAATCAATCTATAGTTAAGTCTGCATTTTGTAAAACATCTTTATTGAAGCGTGTAAATACCTCCTCATATTCCCTCTTACTCTCGGCCTGAAGAATCAGAGACCTGAAAACAGAGAGGAACAGCGATGGTTACGACAGCGAGACATCAGACCTGTTCCTGAACTGACAGAGAGAGTGTGAACATCAGGAGAACCAGAGGAATCATGATCACATCTTCTTCTGTTAACACAGCAGAGATCAGCTCCTCTCACACACACACATTATACATTTACAAACTTTTGTTAGATGTGATTAATCATTTTGACAGCACTAATAATCATTATAGTTATATAATTATATAACAATTATAATAATAAAAATATATATAATATAATATATATCATAATATGTATAAAATGTTAACATTTGTTACTGAAAATATATGGAGACATAATTATATAATATAATTACATTATATAGTAATAATCATTTTATTATTTAATATTATTATAATTATTTGATTAAATAAAATAATTATTAAAATGTTAATAATCTTTTTTTTTTTTTTTTAATATATTAAATTAGGGATGCACAATATATATCTGTCACCATATCGGTATCGGCCGATATATGTTCATTATTAATGTTATCATTATCGGCCCATTAAAAGAATTTCGCCGATATATTAAAGCAGATAAATCATGGATTATTTCCTTCAGCTGAGACAGATGCGCACTGTTCACCATGATGGTTCTGAATTGCTTGAAATATAATTGAAATCACTTCAGAAAGGAAAATAAGGTTAAGCAAGTCTGTCATATTTGATACATGAAATTGTAATGAGAACATTATAATTGTGTGCTAGAGACATTACTTTTGTTTTTGTAATCAGCCTCTCAAATTATATCAAAATTTGGATTTATCAACATTTTTATATTGGTGCATCCCTATGTTTAGTTATATATAAATTATATTAAAATATAAAAAACATACATTAAATTCTATATAATTACAGTTTCATAATTATGATAAAACCTGACTATAGACTGCAAACACACATTTCACAGATTCAAACACACACACAGTGTTTCCGTACGTTTTTCCGTTGGGTGAAGTGATCTGGAAGCAGTAGCGGCGGTCCTCACACTCCACGGCCATGACAGAACTGTTGTCCAGATCCAGAACCATCCCGCCTGCCACCGCGCCCCGCGGCTGACACATCAGATTCCCCCCCTGCGTGAAGAAAAACAGCCGGTCCCACGCCGTAGTCACCAGCCCCGTCTTACTGCAGGACACACAGAGTTCAGCATGTTAAACTACAAACGTCACCTGCTAACTTGATCAAATCTGACAGATGAAGTGAGCCGTACTTCCTGATGTTGAGGTAACCTGCTTTCTGGATGAGGGCGCGATTCACGGGGACTTGATCGTGATCCGGCATGTAGGCTGTGTCATCCACGGACAGGAGCTCTCTCTGAGACGAGCGCATGACCTCTGCTTCGACCTCTAGCTGAGACTCAATACTGAAGCACAGACAGAGAGCGTGAGAGAATCACAGACCATCCTCACATGTGCTCTGAAACAAAGACCGCTCCTTTACCTCTGATTCATGCTGGAAACTGAGCTCAGAAAACTGTCCATCTTCTTCGACACCAGATCCATCCCCTTCTTAAAGAAATTTATCTGTGGAAAACCAATCAGGATAGAAGATTATTCAGCTACATTGACTATAATGCACACAAACTGAAGAAAAACGTCATGAGAGGTCATGCTTTAGTCACTGGACCACAGTTAAGAGCTGTTGTTAGGCACAACCTTGAGTGTCTTATTGCTTTATTGCTTTTAAAAAGGAGCTGTAACAATATGATACAAAGACACCAATGTTTAATAAACAGCTTAAATAATATTAATATTCATATAAAAGATATCAAGCAAATAAAATAGTCTATTTAAAAACTATTTTATTCAGTAATATAAATAATATAAGAATCTTACTAATAAAAATAAAATATTTTTTGTCTGCTTGTAAAAAGACACTAAGGTTCAAGAAATACATTAAATAAATATTTATATAAATATAAAAGATACCAATTTAATAAGTAATATAATAATTAATAATATAATACTTTTAGAATTAAAAATAATTTTATTTATTTTCAAATTTCTCTACTTGGAATCTAACATGATGTTCTGGAAATAAATCGGGAATTAATATCAAAATAAATATTAAAATTTATCTTAAACAATTAAAATAATATTTCTAGAAAATATTATTTTGGTAAATAACATTTTTATTAAAAATACAAATCACTCATTTAAAAAAAAATGAAATAATATGTACATTATTATTAATACCACAGAAATAAAATTGTATGTTTAAAATTATTATTTTAATAAGTAATATAACTAATACAATAATTGTATTAAAAAATATATTTTCAAATTTCTCTAATGTTGTTCTGGAAATAACTGAATTAATATCAAAATTTTTAAAATACATGCAATTAAAATAATATTTTTTGAAATATTATTTTAGTAAATAATAAAATATTTGTATTAAAAATAAAAATCTCTCATTTTTTAAATAATTGAATTAATATGTATATTATTATTCATAATATTTTACAATACCAAGCAAATAAAATGGTATGTTTGAAATTTTAATAACAAATATAATAATTCTAATAATTATTAAATAATTTAAATAATTTATTATTATTATTATTATTGAATAATTTATCATCTTCAATTTCTGTACTGAATTAATATTAAAATTAATATTAATATTAATGTGAAAAACACGCAATTAAAACCATATTTTTGAAAATATTTTAGTAAATAGTATATTTTAATTACAAATAAAAAAACTAATTGAATTAATATTAACATGTATATTATTAATAATAATAATAATAAAAATTATATTACATACTATACATTTTATCTTGCTTAAAATAAACAATTTTGCTAAAAATAACAAGCAAAATAAAATTGTATTTTTGAAATTATTATTTTAATATCTCAAAATATTTTAATATAATTTTAAATTAAATTTGAAGAATTTTTGAAAAGATGTAAAAAAAATATAGAGAATATCAGCTACTTTCTTCATACAGCCCACCACTAGACTACATGCATTAATTAATGTGTTGTCACAAGTGTGCAAATATTATTTGCGTTACTAAACCAGTGCTTGATTGTGTTTGTTGTGACGTGACAGGCAGGTGTCAGACCTGAGCGTGTGTGAATCCCAGCATGGGCTCCAGCATGGCCACTCTCTTCCTGTACTGCAGCGCGTTCAGAGCACAATAATACTGCATGGCGGCCTGATGCTGCTTCCTGCGGGAATACGCCACCTCTCTCACCACCTCCGCTTTTATCTGTCAACACACACACATTAAACTGATCAATGCTGGATTCTGATTGGTGGGTTACGCATAACGGATCAGATACATCACATCAATATCTACCTTTTCATTTTCTCTCTTTTTAGGTAAGCGACTATATTTCACCATGGCAGCTTCATGCTCTGAAGAGGCAAAGAGAGAGAGAAAGAGGTATATGTGATTTTCATTCAGTGTTTTTCTATTATCCACTGGTCATAATGAGATATTATTATCTTCATACCATCACTGGCAATGCCGAATATCTCCTTCAGTGTGCTGATCTCTGAAAACAAATGAATCACAAAATTCACTTAAGTTTGAAGTCAGATAATCTGACATGTCAGGTTTCACTTCACAAAAAACAGGAGTTTCAATTTTAAAAAACATAAAAAAATAGATATAAAAAACCTTATATAATGGTCTTAAAGGAATGGTAAACATCAAAGAGAAAACGTAAAAACGTGATTTAAGGAAAATTTAACATTTTATATTTTATAAATATTTTTAAAAATAAATACATTTAATAAATAAAGCTACAAATAAAGCTATAAAAGTTAAGACTTTTTTTTATTTGTCTACATAAAATTACGATAAAAAAAGACTTTATTAATATTAAAATATAAATATTAGTGCTGTCAAACTATTATTCGCAATTAATTGCATCCAAAATAAAATTGTTTACATAATATGTATATATTTAAATATTTACTTGTATACAGTGTGTGTGTATATATATATATATATATTATACATTAATACATTTTGTTAAATATATTTTTACATAATTATTATATATATATATATATATATATATATA